>NC_134888.1:20639348-20644348 GCF_041734735.1 Babylonia areolata | reverse complement strand
ATTAGGAGGTGTGCCTGCCCTTTAACCCTTTCACCGCAAAGCTCGTATTTATGCACAGGCGTGGTAGAGGACCCATGTCACTGAAAGATGACCATTCATTGGTCTGTTATCCATGAACCTACTGCTCTTAATGTTTGATGGTGAGACAGGCCATATTTTCTATACATCGGAGGGGGAATCCCCAGCTATTCTTAGCCACTGTCTTTTCTGTGTTTATACCACAAGGGAATTCTGTACTCTAAATTGACTGGCGGTGAAAGGGTTAACTCACTCAGTACGGCCAGTCCTCTCTTCTCCACTACACAGACCCCTCGGATGTCCAGTGGGTGTCTGAATGACCCAACTTTTAGCTTCCGTCGTCAGAATTGTGGTATTCTTTGTCAACATTCACCTCTTCAGTATAAGAGCCTTCCGCTTGCAATATTTTGATGATGGTAATTGGGCTGAAACGCTGTTAACGTCGTCTCTTTCGCCGCTCGTATGGAGAGAGTTAAGAGGGCTCAAAAACGATCTTCACTCAACAACGGGCCGTTCACTGAAGCTAACTTAGTTCCATGTCACTGAATTTAGGGAGGGTTTGCAGGTCCGTTTTCGTTGTGTACCCTTCGTGGCTCGCAGAACGAAAAGTTCGGAATTAAAAGAACGAAATCATGGTTGATTTCTACCGAGCAGTCATTGAAAGTGTGCTAACCTTCGCTATTACTGTTTGGTACAGAAACATTTCCAAAGGAGAAGTTGCAGCCCTTAACAGAATAGTAAAAACTGCCACCAAAATTACCGGGACTGATCTACCTTCACTAGACGACATGTACTATAAGCGGCTACCCCCCCAAAAGCAAAATCAATCAGCTAGGACGAATCACATCCAGCTTTTGGGATTTACGAGATGCTCCCCTCTGGTCGACGGGACAGAAGTGTGAGGACGAAAACCAATCGCTTCGCCAATAGCTTTTTCCCCAAAGCAGTCAGTGCCCTGTGTGTGTGTGTGTGTGTGTGTGCAAGTTTTTATATTGATATGCACATGTATGTATCCTAATTTCTACTGTATCTGTGTTTTTGTATGATTTTCGATTTATATTCGTATCTTGTTATGTACTATCCCCCCCAATATTCCTTGTGACCCCGGTACACTTGGTGATAAAGACATATTCTATTCTATTCTATTTTGAGAAGTAGGTCATATAACGTTTTGGGCAGCCCACCACTGTGAGTTTGCACTGTCTTTGATCGGACAACTTTTCGGCAGAGTTTATAAATGGATCAGAGATGTCACAAGAAACACGCTCAAAGTGAACATAAAAGACTAAAACAAACAATAGTTGTTGTAAGTATAAAACCAAATAGTTATGTCTTGTAAACTTGCAGAAAAATAGTCACCAAAATTGTTCAAAATCCTTTTCGCGAGGACAGCGATTTGCACGATGAAATTTTAGCCATTCGGTGATAGAAGAAAACGAAGAAAAATAAAAGAAAATAAGAGAAGGAAATAGAGACGCGCCTGTGCACGCGGTTTCCGCTAAAAATATTTGTATTTGTATTTGATTTTCTTTTTATCACAACAGATTTCTCTGTGTGAAATTCGGGCTGCTCTCCCCAGGGAGAGCGCGTCGCTACACTACAGCGCCACCCATTTTTTTTTTTTTTTTCCTGCATGCAGTTTCATTTGTTTTTCCTATCGAAGTGGCTTTTTCTACAGAATTTTGCAAGGAACAACCCTTTTGTTGCCGTGGGTTCTTTTACGTGCGCTAAGTGCATGCTGCACACGGGATCTCGGTTTATCGTCTCATCCAAATGACTAGCGTCAAGTCCACCACTCAAGGTCTAGTGGAGGGGGAGAAAATATCGGCGGCTGAGCCCGTGATTCGAACCAGCGCGCTCAGATTCTCTCGCTTCCTAGGCGGACGCGTTACCTCTAGGCCATCACTCCACTCCAATGATCGGAGAATCTCAGTCCACGAAATCAAGGCGAAAGTGAGTCTGGAAACCCCTCTTGGTTTAAACAGTATTTTATTTGGAACATGTCACAATACAACACAGATATCGATGAACAGGACAACAAGAAAATCTTATATAAAGTCCTGTCCTGTCACATGTACATACTGAATATGTGACGGATGTCATCATAACTAGAAGACGTGAACATACATGAGTTTTGAACAAAACTAAGCTGAGATATAAATAAAGTGAAGAAAATGAATAAAAAAACGAGTGGTGGAGGAAGAAGTCAATAGAGAGAGAACGAGAAGCATCAACGCTGGGGCACAAGCACAGCAAGACTTAACTTGGCCGACAAACAAAGCGGCGAGGGCCAACCGTCCCGCGGAAAAAAAAGAGAGAAAAAAAAAGGCAAGCACGCCACCATGTATTCATATCATGAGCTGGCAAATAAAAGGGCAGCACTCTTTCAGGTACAAACCCCTCTTACTCCCTATCAACTCAGTGACAGCTAGCTGGAAACGTGACTCAACAGTCATTAAGTTGTCAGATTCTTACGACGCGCGAAACCATGTATACATTGAAACTCAACAAGACGACACTGCCCTTAACTCGCTGAATTGATTCAGGAGCAGTGCAGGGTGTTGTCTGACAGGTGGCCTGGTAGCGGTTTATCATGTTACCGCCTCTCCCCCTAAACGGGATGCTGGTACAGTAAACTGCAGCAGGTGTTTCGGGGGTGTGGCTGTGAAGGGCAGATCTTTCCGGAATGAATACCTGGTGGAAAACACTGAGTACCATTGAGAAAAGAAGAAGAAGAAGAAGAAGAGAGAGAGAGAGAGAGAGAGAGGGAGATGCGGGTAGCAATGAAAGAAAGACTTTGAGTGGGGAGGGGCAAACAAAGACGTAAATGGTTCACTATGTATGCGTTTCATTATAGGCTGCCGGCTTTGATGTAAGCGTAGACTCTGCAGTGTAGTGTAGTGTAGTGTAGTGTAGTGTAGTGTAGTGTTCTGTTGTGTTGCGGTGTGTTTGGGAGGGGGTGTTGGGGGCGGGGGGCGAGGGGGCGGGTAGTGCCATTTGCGCGTGCGTGCGTGCTAGTGCATATACAGATTAAAAAAAAAAATTACAATCATTCTAAATAGGCATCTGACCACTTTTCATTATATGATTAAGATATTAAACAAAGCACTATTCTGTCAAGGATCAGATGCTTATTTGTATTGAGAGTTTTGATTGGACTGTGTAAGAAAAACAAGTGTAAAATGTACTGCGCATCTGTTGACTTCAGAAAAGCTTTTGATTTCGCATGGCGACTGGTGATATGGTATTACCTTATGACAGGAGATATGAATGGGAACACAGACAATGTAAATGGAAGCATGCACAATAATGATTAGAAAGTCATGTGTGTTTGTTAACTCTTGCAGATCTTAATTCTTTGTTAGCTGTTGAGGAGTTCGACAAGGGTAGAATCTTTCTCCCCTTTTTCTTTTAATTGTTTATGAATGACTTAGAACAGCGTCAAGTTGATAAACATTATTCTTATTTACAATTTGAAATAAAAGAAGACGTGCAAGTAAGTAACTGTGTCTATTTATTGCTCTCATTATAAGTTATATTGATTGTACGATAGTATTATTGTTGTTATTGTTATATTCATAATTCTTTCATAATTCTTCTTCTTCTTCTTCTTCTTCTTCTTCTTCTTCTTCTTCTTCTTATCATCATCATCATCATCATCATTATCATTACCACTGAAGCACAATTGATGGCCAGCAGAAAGTTTGGGAAGAATTTTAATGTTGTTATTGATGGAAAACATGAAGTTAACAACAAAATAATGGCACTTCACATATATGACTGTGTGTTGCAAGAATAGTAGATATAATTATGTAAGTTGGCCGATTTGCGAATACCCATACATTCGGTAAATGATAACGAATTAATTCATTCATTTATGCATTCATTGATTCATTAATGGATCTATTGACTGACTCATTCATTCATTCATCCATTCATTCATTTTTCTCTTATCCTTTCTGTCGCATTACCCCCATCTCTCTTCACCTCTTTCTATCTGTATCTATATATTTTTTCTTTTCTTTCTTTCTTTCTTTCTTTCTTTCTCTCTTTCTTCGTTCCATGAAAAAAAAGTTAATCATGCAGACCGTTGTGAATAAGAACCAATGCAGCTATGCAGACTGACTACTGTTGTTGCAACAAAGGAAGAGAGGACAGCACAATGGGTGATTGTTTGTGGTGAGGGGCTGAGACAAGGGTGCGCTCTGTGGGGTGTCTTCATTTGCAGCTGGTATACAGTTGCTGCGCCCCCGCTGGGTTTTTTTTTTTTTTTTTTTTTTAGAAACAAGCTGTGGGTGTATATCTATCTATCTATCTATCTAGCTAGCTAGCTAGTTACATTTGTGTGTGTGTGTGTGTGTGTGTGTGTGTGTGTGTGTGCGTGCGTGCGTGTGTGTGCGTGCGTGTGTGTGTGTGTGCGTGCGTGCGTGTGTGTGTGTGTGTGTGTGTGTGCGTGTGTGTGTGTGTGTGTGCGTGCGTGTGTGTGCGTGTGTGTGTGCGTGCGTGCGTGCGTGCGTGTGTGTGTGTGTGTGCGTGCGTGCGTGTGAGTGTGTGTGTGTGTGTGTGCAATTGTAATCTACTCCTTTCTACATCTTCGCCTGAAAACGGGGAATGGCTACTTACATGGGCTGGGGTAAATAAAACAGAACAGTCATTCGCGTAAAATGTTGCATGTCTGTATGAGTATATGTGTGCGTTGACTGAAACCTGACTGAATGACGCAGGAAGCGAATGATGAGCGCCCAAATGGCAGCCGTCAGTTGGCTTTGCCCATGTAGGCAGCCGGTTGTCCAAATGACTCCCGTGTTTGTAAAGTGCTTAGAGCTTGGTCTCTGACCGAGGACAGGCGCTATATAAGCATCCACATCATCATCATCATCATCATCGTCGTCGTCGTCACCTTTGTTTTGTCTTTCGTTCACTTTCCTAAACCACCCCCCCCCCCCTTCCCCCGTCCCAACTATTACGTTACAACTATATGT
>NC_134888.1:20631848-20634348 GCF_041734735.1 Babylonia areolata | reverse complement strand
TTTTCTGTTTTTCTTTCGTTCTTTCCATTATGGTCAGAAAGTCTTCACACACACACACACACACACACACACACACACACACACATATATATATATATATATATATATATATATATATCGACCAACCCCACGTTTTAGGATCACTGATCACTTGTCATTGGTCCCGAAATCTGGAGCCAGTTGCATTGCTTATTGCTTGGCTCTAACTTTTGGACAGTTACACGTGACTAAATGCCTACGTTGACCGAACTACGCCATTGGTCAGTTCCATACTACACACAGTTAGTAGCTGGTTACGACCATACTAGGCTCTTCCGTCCGTGCAATGCAACTGGCTCCTGGATTGGTTGTGGAGGCGCTGCAACTGCAAGCTGAATGCATCACCACCATTCTCGGCATTTCTTGGCAGTCGTTGAGATCTTCTTTTTTCTCTTCTTCGTTCGTGGGCTGCAACTTCCACGTTCAGTCTTATACACGAGTGGGCTTTTTACGTGTAGGACCGTTTTACCCTCCCGCCATTTAGGCAGCCATACTCCGCAAGGAGAGGTCGTTGTGATAAGACTCGAGTTCCATGTTCTGGGAATCGTCCTTAAGGGGGGGGGGGGGGGGGGGGGAAACAACAAACAAACAACACACACAAAAAATAGGCCAGCCCGGATTTGAAGGGAACGGTGTCTGTCTCTCCACACACTAGTAGTAGCATCGGGGGATGTGGGATGGGAGGGGGGTGGGGGGTGGGGGGGGGGGGGGCTGAGTTGGGGTGGGCCACGGGGTGTGGAAACAGGATTGTCGGAGCCACCACTCCGGAACCTCCTCCCTAGTGACCACTCGGCAGACGGGGGGACCCTGCTGAGTTCAAACCGTCACGGGTCATTGGGCAGCGCCACGCATGGCTGGGCTGGACAGACTGGCTAGGCACCACACCACACCACACTGACTACAGAGAGGATGGGGGAGGAGGAGGGGGGGGGGGGTGGGGTGGGAGGGGAGAGAGGGACAAAGCCGTTGTCAGGAAGGCAGGGGCAGGGTAAAGTGGTGCTGGCGTCACACTGAGGTGGAGATGTGATGCGCTTTACTACGGTTGGGATTTCTACTACGACCAAAAGCGTCCGCGCGTCGCCCTAGAGCTTGTGCGTAAATTCTATGCACGCATATCGGATATTGTGATTAATAACTTTTTATTATTTTTTTTTTAAAATTTATTTATTTGCTGGCAGTACGGTTCGACACCAGCTGGACTGGAATGGCCAGAACAGCCCAGAACAGAGTGCGATGGCGAGGGGTCGTCGATGGCCTATGCTCCACCAGGAGCGATGGGCAAAATGAAGTACGCGGTTCGACCGGCAGTGTGTGTATAGGATATGTAAAACAATATGTTTCTCTGTATGTTATTTTCAAGGATGCAGACATCTTATGTATACGCATGTAAATTTGTGTGCGCAATGCATGTTTGAAAAAAAAAAAAAAAAAGACAAAAAGGCTGCCTTTTGTTATCAAAGGAAGGAAATAAAAAAAATAAGGAAATAGAAATAGTGATATTAAGTAATCAGCGTAAGAAAAGAGATGTTCTCATCTGATCCTTATTCTTTTATGTTTTCCTGTTTGATATTTATTTCATTACCGTGTTTTCTTTGTCGTTTAGTCAGTTCTGTTTTACAATGCTATTATTGTTTTTCGTTTACTTCCTGAATGATATTTTTTTAACGCACCATAATTTTCAACCCGTCACAAAAAAACAAAAAAAACAAAATGCCGTCAAAAAAAACACGAAACGACACAAGAACAAACAACAACATCAAAACCCAACAAAAAGCAAATTCAGTTTCGGTTTCAGTTTCTCACTGAGGAGGCGTCACTGCATTCGGACGAATCCATATACGCTACGTACACCACATCTGCTGGGCAGATGCCTGACCAGCAGCATAACCCAACGCGCTTGCATGCATATATATATATATATATATATATATATATATATATATATATATATATATATATGTGTGTGTGTGTGTGTGTGTGTGTGTGTGCGCGCGTGTGTGTGTGTGTGTACCTATCAGAGTGGATTTCTTCTACAGAATATTGCCAGAGGACAACATTCACGTTGCCGAGGGTTCTTTTTTTTCTTTTCTTTTTTTTCTTTCCCCCCCCCCCCCCTTTTTTTTTTTTTTTTTTTTTTTTGAGTGCGCCCAAGTGCATGCTGCAACAGGGTGGACCTCGGTTTATCGTCTCATCCGAATGACAAGATACTGAAGACGCTCAGTTCCCTTTTTACAGTCACACTTGGGGAGAAAGGGCGAGAGCGGAGCGCGGAGCGGGATTCGAACCCAGACCCTCGCGGACGGACTCTGTATTGGCAGATGTGCGTCTTAACCATTCTGCCACCTGCCAACAAACAAACAAACAAACAAACAAACAAAAACACCCGAAAAAAAACACACACAAAAAACCCCCACCCAACCTACAACAGCGAAAGCGAACAAGCAAAAACACTGCTAGCTTC
>NC_134888.1:20621848-20626848 GCF_041734735.1 Babylonia areolata | reverse complement strand
GAAACTTTGACGCGAGGTGGCGCGCCGTCCTGCGGCGATGGACCGGGTAATGATGATGATGCTGTGGAACTGGGGAGGGTGTGTGTGTGTGTGTGTGTGTGTGTGTGTGTGAGGGTGTGTGTGTGGAGGTGGAGAGTTGAGGTGCGGACGAGAGAGGAGGGGTGGTGGTGGGGGGGGGGGGGGGGTCGGGGGGGGGGCGGGAGGGGGGGGGGAAGGGGGAGGTTGGGATAGCTGGGTGGACGGACGACACCTGGCTGTTTAGGTAATTGGGAGCATCCCCTCTCCCTGTTGTTGTTGTTGTTGTTGTTGTCTGCTGACAAGGTGATTGTTGTATGTGTGTGTGTGTGTGTGTGTGTGTGTGTGTGTGTGTGTGTGTGGCGTGCTGTGCGTTGAGTTTTAACAAGGAGGAGGAGGAGGAGGAAGAGGAGGAGGCCTATATAGTGTTCAGATGACTTGGTAAAATCTTATTATTATTATTATTATTATGAGTGTGTGTGTGTGTGTGTGTGTGTGTGTGTGTGTGTGCGCGCGCGCGCGTGTGTGTGTATGTGTGTGCGCGTGCGTGCGTGTGTGTGTGTTTGTTTCTCTCTGTGTGTGTAACACACACACGCACACACACGCGCGCGTGCGCACACACGTAAACATATATATATATATATATATATATATATATATATATATATATATATATATATATAAGCATATATATGAATACATCTATGTCTGTCTGTCTATCCGTATGTATGAATGTTCGTGTGCGTGTGTGTGTGTGTGTGTGCGTGTGTGTGTGTGCGCGCGTGTGTGTATATGTGCGTGTGCGCGCGTGTGTACAATTGTTACTCTTCGACCGAGCGGCCAGCAAACAGCCAACTGATTCTGTTGCGTTTGTACGCCGGAAGTCTGCATACAAGTTGTATCCCTTTGTACATGATGGCTTCCGGTCTATACTTCCGGTGACAACCATCGCCTTGTGCCTCGTACAGTTACCTGCAACAGGATTTGCCGACACCATTTTTACACAGCTGTCGGCATAGGCAGTGGGAACGAACAAGCACAATGAAAGCGTAGATCGATGCATTGATGGAGGAAGGAAGTGTGTTCTGACGATTGCATTTTTTTTTTGTTTTTTTGGTTGTAGTTGTTGTTGCAGTTTTCCTTGCAGCCTGATCGTTGCAGCCCTGTGTAGCCTATTTATTATTTGGTGTGTGTGTGTGTGTGTGTGTGTGTGTGTGTGTGTGTGTGTGTGTGTGTGTGTGTGTGTGTGTGTGTGTGTGTGTTGTTGTTGTTGTTGTTGTTTGTTTGTTTGCTTGTGTGTGTGTGTGTGTGTGTGTGTGTGTGTGTGTGTGTCTGTCTGTCTGTCTGTCTGTCTGTCTGTGTGTCTGTGCTGTTTGTTTGCTTGTGTGTGTGTGTGTGTGTGTGTGTGTGTGTGTGTGTGTGTGTGTGTGTGTGTGGATGGCGTTGGCTGGTAGGGAGTGTGGAGATGGGCAGCTGTATCACTGTGTATTCCCAAAACAGAGGGATGGAAGCAGGATTAGGTTCTGTTACATCCCGATTACTACAAGAAGAAACAAAAAAAAAAAAAAAAGCCAAGCAGTTTTGCGGTGTGTGAAAGAGCATATTTTTTGTAAAGCACAATGTGTACGCACTGATTCAAACTACAAGCTTTTCTGGTCATCTTTTTCTCTCTTTTCCTCGCACACACAAAGGGATATACGTCATAAGTGGAATTATCTCTTTCTGTCTCTCTGATCTTCCCCCTCCTTTCTTTTTTTATTTTCTTTCTTTCTTTCTTTCTTACTTTTCCTGTATTTCTTCTTCTTTCTGTCCTCTTTCTTTCTTTCTTCTCCTTCTTCTTTCTTTCTTTCTTCTTCTTTTTTCTTTCTTTCTTCTCCTTCTTCTTTCTTTCTTTCTTCTTTCTTTTTTTTCTTTCTTTTTTCTTTCTTCTCCTTCTCCTCTATTTCTTCTTCTTCTTTCTTTCTTTCTTTCTTTCTTTGTTCTCCTTCTCCCCCTTCTTCTTCTTTCTTTCTTTTCTTTTCTTTCTTTCTTTCTTTCTTCGTCTTCGTTCTAGAGTTGCAACTTCCATTTCACTGGCATACTATACGAGTAGGCTTTTACATGTATGATCGTTTTTATCTCGTCGTTTTCGCAGCCATAATCCGTTTTCAGAAAATGTGCATGCTGGAAATGTTCGTGTTTCCATAACCCGCCGAAGGCTAACATGGATTACGGGGACTTTAGCGAGCTTATTTGATCTTCTTGCATATGCAATTCACACTGACAGGGATTAAGATACTAGCTAGGTCTGCTGCACGTATGTTGACCTGGGAGATGGGGTGGTGGGGCGGGGGGGAGTTGGGGGTGGGGTGGGGGTGGGGGGGTGGAGGAATCTCCACCCGTATGAGAGTGACCAGACGCCGATGCCAGGATCTAAGCCCAGAATCTTCAGATTTAACTCACTCAGTACGGCCAGTCCTCTCTTCTTCTCTACACAGACCCCTCGGATGTCCAGTGGGTGTCTGAATGACCCAACCTTTGGCTTCCGTCGTCAGAATTGTGGTATTCTTTGTCAATATTCACCTCTTCAGTATAAGAGCCTCCCGCTTGCAATATTTTGATGATGGTAACTGGGGTGAAACGCTGTTAACGTCGTCTCTTTCGCCGTTCGTATGGAGAGAGTTAAAGTCTGACGCGCTGAGCCAATCAGATATAATTCATTAACTGCGTCCGTTCTTTCTAACTGATGTTTGTAGTTGTTCTTGTTGTTGTTGCTGCTGCTGCTGCTGTTGTTGTTGTTGTTGTTGTTGTTGTTTTCGTTCGTGGGCTGCAACTCCCACGTTCACTCGTATACACGAGTGGGCTTTTACGTGCACGACCGTTTTTAACACACACACCCACCCCCTCCCCGCGCCATATAGGCAGCCATACACCGTTTTCGCCGGGAGGGGACTGATGTGAAATAAAGCGTGGACAGCTTTCCTAGCAGATATAACTTAGATAAATAAATAAATGAATGAATAAATAAATAAAATGAATAGCTAGATAAGTAGATAAAATAAATCAATAAATGAAAAAAAATGAATGAATGAATGAATGAGTGAGTGAATGAATGAATGAATGAATGAATGAATGAATGAATGAATAAAAGTCTTGATCGCAAAATTTCAATCAACAAAACAAACACAGGCTCAGGTTTTTGTACGTGTAAACGATGGGAAACATTCTTGACAAACCAACCAAACAAACAAACAAAGAAAAAAAACAACAACAAGAAAACAACAACAACAACAAACAAACAAGCAAGGTTAACCGAGATAAGTAATTTGCACCAGTGTAAATCCTTGTTAGTGTATGTAGTCTTTGTCTAACAGCTTGAGGAAGGGGGGTTTTGCCGCAAAAGAATGTGCCCCCTGTCATTGTTTTGTGGATTAAAATTTGACATTCTGCACAGTTTGTTTTTCTTCTTTGGTGTTCTTTTGCACTACTTTCTCTCTTTCTTTCTTTCTTTCTTTCTTTCTTTCTTTCTTTCTTTCTGTCTGTCTGTCTGTCCATGTCTCTGTCTGTCTGTCCCTTTCCCTGTGTCCGTCTGTCTGTCTGTCCCTTTCCCTGTGTCTGTCTCTGACTCTGTCTGTCCCTGTCTCTGTCTCTCTCTGTCTCTGTCTGTCTGTGTGTCCCTGTCCCTGTCCCTGTGTCTGTCTCTGTCTCTCTCTCTGTCTCTGTCCCTGTCTCTGTCTCTGTCTCTGTCTCTCTCTCTCTGTCTCTGTCTGTCTGTCCCTGTCCCTGTGTCTGTCTCTCTGTGTCTCTCTCTGTCTGTCCCTGTACCTGTTTCCTGTCTCTCTCTCTCTCTGTCTGTCTGTTTGTCTCCCTCTCCATCTCTCTGTGTCTGTCTCTGTCTGTCTGTCCCTGTCCCTGTTTCTGTCTCTCTCTGTGTCTCTCTGTGTCTCTCTCTGTCTCTGTATGTCTGTCTGTCCCTGTCCCTGTTTCTGTGTCTCTCTCTGTCTCTCTCTGTCTCTGTGTCTCTGTCTGTCTGTCTGTCTGTATCTGTATCTGTCTGTCCCTCTCTCTGTATCTCTCTGTCTCTCTGTCTATCTGTCTCTGTCTGTCTGTCTGTCCCTGTCCCTGTCTCTGTCTCTCTCTCTCTGTGTCTCTTTGTCTCTGTGTCTCTGCCTGTCTGTCTGTGTCTCTGTCTGTCTGTCTGTCTGTGTCTCTGTCTCTCTGTCTGTCCCTGTCTCTGACCCTCTCTCTGTCTCTGTCTGTCTGTCTGTCTCTGTCCCTGTCTCTGTCTCTCTCTGTTTCTGTTGTCTGTCTGTCTGTCTGTCCCTGTCTCACTGTCTCTGTCTATATGTCTGTCTGTCTCTCTCTCACACGCACACACATGCGCACGAACACACACACATGCGCACGAACACACACACACACACATTTACACTCTCTCTCTCTCTTTCTTTCTCTCTCTCTTCACCTGTCTCTCTCTGAAGCAACAATTCACAGACGCATTAAAGCAACCCATAGTCAAAGAATGTCTTTAATTAATTAATTAATTAATAGTTTGATTAATTGATACAGAGTGAAATATCTTTAGGAGCTGTTGAACCTGCATCATCACAAGAAACCAGCCTCCTCCCCCCCTTTCCTGCCCCCTCCACCTCCCCTACCCCCCTCCCCCCTCCCCAACCCCTATATCGACGGCAAAAAGTTTGAACAAGGAAGCGATATATCTCGCAATTACTGAGCTTCAGTCATAAACCATTATTTGTAAATTAGTTATGATGTGCATTATTTCTTTTTCTTTTCTTTTTTTTTTAATAGAAAAAAAATGAAATAAAGAAAATCCGGAAAACTGTCATTTTTTTTCCCTTCAAATTATCACACAAAGTTGTGTCGACTGACACCACACATCTTCTCTTGGAAGATACAGTGTGAAAAGTTGAAATCATATTACCCAAACACACACACACACACACACACACACACACACACACACACACACACACACACACACA
>NC_134888.1:20599348-20611848 GCF_041734735.1 Babylonia areolata | reverse complement strand
TCTCTGTCTCTGTCTCTCTCTGTGACTGTCTGTCTGTCTAGTCTATCTGTCTCTGTCTCCATCTCCGTCTGTCTGTCTGTCTGTCTCTCTCCCCTTCTCTGTCTGTCCCCCCCCTCCACAAACACACACTATCTCTCCCCGTCTCTCTCTCTCTGTCTCTTTTCTTTCTTCTCTCTCTCTGTGTGTGTGTCTCTTTCAGTCTGTATCTCTCTCTCTCCCCTCTCTGTCTCTATCTCTTCTCTTTCTGTCTCTCTCTCTGTTTCTGTCTGTCTGTCTGTCTGTCTCTTCTCTCTCTGTGTCTTTGTCTGTCTGTCTGTCTCTGTCTCTGTCTGTCTGTCTGTCTCTTCTCTCTCTCTGTGTCTCTGTCTCTGTGCCGCGCCGTCAGGTGGCAGCAGAGCAATTCAATCATAAGAGGAATTAGATTCCTAGCCCCCCCCCCCCCCGGCTCCCCGCCCCCCCCCCCCCCATGGGGCTATACTGGTCCTCGGCTCTCTCCTCCCTCCCCACCCCATCCTCCCACCCACCCACCCCACCCAGCGAACACTGCCCGCCACCAGGGGGAGATTGTGCACGAGGTAACTAACAGTGGTGGCCCCTTAATACTACCACTGCTAATACCAATCTGTCAGTTGTTGAGGTGGCAGGGGGAGGAGGTGGGGGGTAGGGGTGGGGGGGGGGGGGGGAGAAGGGAGAACTCCTCCTCGTTCCCCTAACCAACTTCGCTGGCACTATGAAGCCCCCGCGTGTGTGTGTGTGTGTTGACTCAAGGATCCCCTCCCTCCCGCCTGTGAAATTCTCGGCGTATTAAAAGCTTCACAAGGCGTGAGATAAAAAAGGATGGTGGAGTGGTTGGGGGTGTGGGGGTAGGGGTAGATCTACCCGGCTTGCCCTCTCTCGCTGGGGGGGGGGGGGGGGGGGGGGGGGCTGGGGAGTGGGGGGGGGGGGGAGATAAGGTACCTCCTCCTTCCTCCTCCTCCTCCTCCTCCTTCTTCCTTCCTCCTCTTCCGCCCTTCCAACACCACCACCACCTCAGCTCCCCCCACTCACTCACTCACTCACACACACACCCCCCTTCTCGAGTAGTGCCAACGGGGTGTGCGGCCTCCCGGGCAACTAGAGAGAAGGGGAGGCAGCTAAGGTCTTCCCGGGGGTATGCAGGGGAGGGTGAGGGTGTGGGTGGGGGTGTGGGGGTGGGAGAGTGGCTCCAGATTCTCTTCTCCAGGTGTATAACGGTGCATTGGTATGATAGTCTTTTATTATGTCAGTGCTAGGGAGGTTCGGTGTGTGTGTGTGTGTGTGTGTGTGTGTGTGTGTGTGTGTGTGTGTGTGTGTGAGGGGGTTGAGGGGGTGGGGGAGAGGGAGAAGAGGGGATGTAGGCTGAGTGGAGGGAGGTAGGTGATTAATCTCTACAGATGTAGGATCTTTTCTTCTTTTTTTTTCCAACCAACTTCGAGTGTATTTGTTTTACTATCAAGCTGGATTTTTCTGTAGAATTGTATACACACACACACACACACACACAACAATAGACAAAAAGGAAGACAACAAAACGGTTTGTTTGATGCCCGACCGGTTTCGACCACTGGTCTTTATCAAAGGCGTTTACTGGTATGTCAGAATGCAACACACACACCAACATTCAATAAGTGTGAAAAGAAGAATTTAAATTACAAAAAAAACAACAACAACAACAACAACAAAAACAACAACAAATAAGTGAACAAAGCTCATTAAAAAAAACCCAAAAAACAAACAAACAAAAACTGCACCCAGAGCATGCAACATGAATAGCACAGTGTGAAGTGTTGCCTTGAAAATAGAAAGAGAGGCTGGTGAGTAAAGTAGTCAGAGACAAGGCAAGAGAGGGGTCAAGAAATATATATATATATATATATATATATATATGACAGGCGCGAAAGCCGAGTGGCTGAGGCGTTGGACTTTCAATCTGAGGGTACCGGGTTTGAATCTCGGTAACGGCGCCTGGTGGGTAAAAGGGTGGAGATTTTTTACGCTCTCTCAGGTCAACAAATGCGCAGACCTGCTTTTGCCTGAACCCTCTTCGTGTGCATACGCAAGCAGAAGATCAAACACGCACGTTAAAGATCCTGTAATCCATGTCAGTGTTCGGTGGGTTATGGAAACAAGAACATACCCAGCATGCACACCCCTGAAAACGGAGAATGCCTGCCTACATGGCGGGGTAAAAACGGTCATACACGTAAAAGCCCACTCGTGTATAGACGAGTGAACGTGGGAGTTGCAGCCCACAATCGAAGAAGAAAGAAGAACATCTCTCTCTCTCTGTCTCTGTCTCTCTCTCTCTCTCTCTCTCACTCTGTATGTATGTGTGTGTGTGTGTGTGTGTGTGTGTGTGTGTGTGTGTGTGTGTGTGTGCGTGTGTGTTTATAAATGTGTGTGTGTTTATAAATGTGTGTGTGTGTGTGTGTGTGTGTGTGTCTGTGTGTCTGTGTGTGTGTGTGTGTGGTTATAAATGTCTGTGTGTGTGTGTGTGTGTATGTGTGTGTTGTGTGTATGTGTGTGTATGTGTGTGTTGTGTGTGTGTGTGTGTGTGTGTGTGTGTGTGTGTGTGTGTGTGTGTGTGTACGCGCGCGCGCGCGCGCGCGTGTGTGTTTGTGTGTGCGTGTGTGTGTATATATGTGCGTGTGTGTGTGTGTGTGTGCGTGTGTGTGTATATATGTGTGTGTGTGTGTGTGTGACGTGACTGCAGCAACTGAGCGCCTGCATGTGTACACCGGCGAGATGTCCTACGTGCTGTTTTATGCCGCGTGGGAAAGTGAAAAGACATTGTGAACATGTTTTTTTTGTGTGTTTTTTTTTGTGTTTTTTTTTTGTTTTTTTTTTTTTTTGGTTTGTTTTTGTTTTTTTTGTTTTTTTGTTTTTTTCTGCCTGGATGACCCACTGAGCAAAAAACTATATTTTGTTTCCTGTCGTTAATTCCTCCTAAACAGGAAGTCACGATCTGCTTTTTTTTTTTTTTTTTTGTTTTTTGTTTGTTTGTTTGTTTGTTTGTTGGTGGTTAATCCTCCCCTACCTGTCTGTCTGTCTGTCTGTGTCTGTCTGTCTCTGTGTCTATGTCTGTCTGTCTGTCTGTCTGTGTGTCTGTGCCTGGCTCTGCGTCTGTGCCTGTCTGTGTCTGTCTGTCTGTCTGTCTCTGACTGTCTGTCTGTCTGTCTGTGTCTGTGTGTGCGTGCATGTGTGTGCATGTGCGTGCGTGTTTGCGTGTGCGCATGCGTGCGTGCGTGCGTGCGTGTGTGTATGTGCGTGTGTGTGTGTGTGTGTGTGTGTGTGTGTGCGTGTGTGTGTGTGTGTGTGTGTGTGTGTGTGTGTGTGTGTGTGTGTGTGTGTGTGTGTGTGCCTGTCAGTCTCTGTCTATAAAGTGGTGTGGGTTGATGAGTAAGTACGCTTACTTTTCTTTATGTCTTTCTTTCCTCCTTTCTTTCTTTCTTTCTTTCTGTCTATCTGTCTGTCAGTGTCTTTCTTTCTTTTATTTCTTCTTTCTATCATTCTTTGCTTTCTTTCCTTCTTTCTTAACCCTTCCAGCCCTTTCCCATGCAGTAGCTGAGCAGTGTAAAGTGGTATGAGTTTGGGAAGTGTAGTTTGACAACTTAACTAGTTATTTATCGCGTTGTCTATCTAACTATCTATCTGTCTATCTTATTTGTTATTTTCTTTCTTTCTTTCTTTCTTTCTTTTTTTTTTCTTTCCTCCTTTTTTGTTTCATACTTTCATTTTTCAGTCTAACTTTACTTATTTTCTTTTACCTTTCCTTGTTTCAGTTTTTCTTTCCTTTCTCTTTCTTTCTTTCTTTCCCTCCTTCATTCCTTCCTTCTTTCTGTCTTTCCTTCCTTCCTTCCTTCCTTCTTTCTTTCTTTCTTTCTTATTTCATTCATCCTCTCTTTCTTTCCTTCCTTCTTTCTTTTTTCCCTTCTTTTCTTTCTCTCTTTCTTTCTTGTCTTTCTTTCCTTCTGTCTTTCCTTTCTTTCTTTCTTTTTTTCTTCCTTCCTTCCTTCCTTTCTTTCTTTCTTTCCTTGTTCCTTTCTTTTTCCATGTGGTAACATAGCATTATGCGTTGGTGAGTGCTCTTGACAACTAGTTAGAAAAATAATAATTCTTCCTTTCTTTCTCCCTTCTTTCTTACCATCTTTCTTTCCTTCACTCTTTCCTTTCCTTTTTTTTGTCCTTCTCTCTTTCCTTTCCTATCCTTCTCTCTTTCCTTTTCCCATGTGGTAGCGGAGTAGTGTATGTAAAATGGTGTGGATCTGAGGAGTGCATTTGACAACTAGAGTTATTTTCGCTGTGTCTCCCTGCCTTTCTTTCTACCAGTTTCTGTCCTTCCTTCTTTCTTTCTTTCTTTCTGTTTTTCAGTCGTTCTTATCTTAATTTCTTTCTTCCTTTCTACCAGTTTCTTTCCTTCCTTCCATCCTTCATTCCTTCCTCCTTTCTTTCTTCCTTCTTTCTTACATCTTTCTTTCATTCTTTCTTTCTCTTTTTCAGTCGTTCTTATCTTTCTTTCTTTCTTTCTTTCCCATGTTTCCTTCTTCCATCCCTTCTCCCTTTCTTTCTTTCTTTCCTTTTTGTTTCTTTCTCTCCCTCGTTCTTGTCTTTCTTTCTTTCTTTCTTTCCTTCTTTCTCCCCCCCCCCCCTCCCTTTTCCACGTGGTAGCGAGGCAGTGTATATGTATGTAAAGTGGCGTGGGTTTGGAGAGTGCATTTGGCAACTGGTTCTTTTTTCGCTGTGTCTTTCCGCGATCTCAGTGTTCGCTGTTGTGTTATCCCACCCCACCCCCCCCACCACACACACACACACCTCACCCCACTCCCCCACCTCACTCCCCCACTCCCCTTCTGTCTCGGCAGGGGGTCAAAGGATCGAATTAAAGTTCAAAGTTCAAAAGTGGTTGTGACAGAAGGTGTTCGTTTACCAGTCAGCTCTCTCTCTCTCTCTCTCTCTCTCTCTCTGTCCCTGTTCCTATCTCTGTCTCTCTCTCTCCTCTCTCTTTCTCTCTCCCCTCCCCCCCCTCTCTCTCTCTCTGTGCCTGTCTGCCTGTCTGTCTGCCTCTCTAGGCTGAGTCTGTGCGTCTGTGTTTGTCTCACTGTCTGTCCGAATCTCTGTCTTAATTCCAACTCCGTCTCCGTCTGTCTCTGTCTGTCTGTCTGTCTCCCTCTCTCTCTGTGTGTCTCTGTCTCAATCTCTGTTTCTGTTTCTGTCTCTGTCACTTTTTCTCTGTTTGTCTGTCTGTCTGTCTCTCTCCTCTTTGTTTGTATCTGTCTGTCTGTCCTCTGTCTGTCTGTGTCTGTGTCTGTCTGTCTGTCTGTCTGTCTGTCTGTCTGTCTGTCTGTCTGTCTCTCTCTCTCTAGCACACACACACACAGAGTAATTGAGTGCAAAAAGTTGTGCTCTCTCAGTTACAGAAAACAAAACACCCACAAGTCTTCGCATGCAGCTTGGTGTTACGAAAGTGTAAGAGGAAGTGTTATTGTGTTTAGACCAAGGGGAGAAAGTGTTTTTGTATTTAGACGGAGAAAAACAAAATATCCAGGCCACACAAGAATCATTATTTTTAGTGGTGGCCTTTTACATTTCGTGAGAGAGAGAGAGAGAGAGAGAGAGAGAGAGAGAGAGAGAGAATTCTTTTTTTGAAGGCCACACAGGATATATTTTCATGAGTTTTTTTTGTTTTGGGGGTTTTGTGTTGTTTTTTGTTTTTGTTTTTTCGTTAGGAAGTGCCTAAAATCTGGGCCACTCTGACGAGATCGTAGAGTGAATGAAGGAATTGTTGTTGTGAGAGCAAGCAGCCATTTAATAGTTCACGTGCACGCCACTGTTTTCCTTGTCATCCGCGTCATTTTTGTTTCCTGCGTTAGGGGTGGGGGGTGGGGTGTGGGGTGGCGGGGAGGCTGGGGGGTGGGGGTTGGCGTGGAGGTGAGGAGTATGTGTGTGTGGGGTGGTGGTGGTGGTAGTGTCGTCCAGGGCAGATACAAAAGTGGTCAAAATGTGTGCAACAAAACCGTTCTTTTTTCACGATAAAATAGAATAAACCATACTGATCACACTAATAATTATAAAGTTTACCGCCTGTGGGTAGGCGGGAACATAATTAGGTGGTTTTTTTAAAATTTTTAATGATTATTTTTCATACTTCTAGCCATGAGAGAGCGCCTTTTATTTCAAAGAGTCGCAAGGCAAGAAGAGCAAGCCAGGGTTACGGGCGGCAAGCGCGGTATAAGGGGTCGCCGGAGGAAAGCGTTCAGCGCGGTACAGTACTTGTGACTGACTGCTGCCGCGCTGATGCTGTCCTATACCTTCCGTATTTGTGACACTGCGGCAGATGACAGATACCGTACAGAAAATAAGAGAACTCTTGGGGGTCAAAAGGAAACAAACATTGTTAACTCACTCAGTACGGCCAGTCCTCTCTTCTCCTCTACACAGACCCCTCGGATGTCCAGTGGGTGTCTGAATGACCCAACCTTTAGCTTCCGTCATCAGAATTGTGGTATTCTTTGTCAACATTCACCTCTTCAGTATAAGAGCCTTCCGCTTGCAATATTTGGATGATGGTAACTGGGGTGAAACGCTGTTAACATCGTCTCTTTCGCCGTTCGTATGGAGAGAGTTAAGTTCATGTATTTTATACTAAACTGGTGGAAAACAAATTTGCTTTTATGAATGTTTCACAGACGTGGAACAGGCTCCCTGATAACCTCCGTCATTCTGATTCCCTCGCATCTTTTAAATCTCGTCTCAAAACTCACCTTTTCCCTCAGCAGTAAGTTCAATTGTGGCAGGTCCACTTCCTTTGCGTTAGCTGTGCTTGACTACGTATGTATACATATGTATGTGTACATAACTACATGCATGTATATGAATGTGTATTGTGTGCGCGTGCGTTTATGTAAGTTTGTGCCTGCCTATGTGTTAGGGTAGCTGTTAGATACACATGTATTGTTAAAATGTATGTACGCAGTGTGTGTGTGTGTGTGTGTGTGTGTGTGTGCGTGCGTGCGCGCGCGCGCGTGTGTGTGTGTGTGTGTGTGTGTGTGTGTGTGTAGTCATATTTTGGTGTGTGTATGTAACATAGATGTAATGTTTTATGTTAACAAAGCGTTTTTGTAAAGCACCTAGAGCAGATTTCTGGATAGTGTGCTATATAAGTATCCATTATTATTATTATTATATTCTTACCAGTCATGACATTACATAAAGAATGAAAACAGTATTATAGTGACTGCAAAGGGAAATTTACGATGGCAGCACGGGATCATTAATTTTAGTTCGTAAGTACAATTTTGTTGACATTTTACGCAATGCACACATGAAAAATTGAAAATGTTTGGTTTTTTTTTGCCTTTTGACCCCAAAGTGCTCCATTACTAGCTTTCTGTTCTGAATCTATTGTCTGCCGCAGTGACCTGCTTACAGATCAGCTTCAGCGCGGCAGCAGTCAGTCGCATGTACAATACCGCGCTGAACGCTTTCCTCTCGCCGGCGACCCCTTGTACCGACCGCGTTTGCGTAGCGCTCGCGTGTTCTTGCCTTGCGACTCTTTGAAAGGCGCTCTCACACGGGCAGAAGTAACAAACAACATACGATTCTGGACATTAAGAATCAATATCTATTATAATGTTCCCGCACCCCCTATACTGGTAGACTTTATATCAGTGTGATCAGCATGAATTATTCTATTTGATCGTAAAAAGAACGGTTTTGTTGCTCACATTTTGACCTAACGCAAATTTTAATCTAAATTCCCTGCCCTAGTGGTGGTGGTGGTGGTGGTGGGAGTAGGTAGGGGTGTGCGTGAGTGTATGTGTGTGTCTGGGGATGGGGGTGGGGGTGGGGAGTTGTGGGGGGAAGGAGGTGCTCTGTGTGTCTGTAGGGTGGGGTGGGTGTGTGTGGGTGCGGTTGTGTGCGTGAGTGCGTGCATGCGTGTGTGTGCGTGTGTGTTACACGCACACGAACACACACACACAGAAAGACACACACACACATATATACACACACATCTGTGTGCGCGCGTGTGGTGTGTGTGTGTGTGTGTGTGTGTGTGTGTGTGTGTGTGTGACACACACACACACACACACACACGCACTCATACGCACATGTATGTATGTACGCACAGACACACACACACGCACGCACGCACACACACACAAACATATACACATACATAGACGTGTGTGCGCGCGCACGTAAAAACACACACATACACACGCACACATACACAAACACACATACACACATATACACAAATATAGACGTACGCGCGCGCCCTCACACACACACATTCACACACACAAGGAAAGAACACACACACACACACACACACACACACACACACACACACACACACACACACACACACACAACTCATTTCTATTTAAGAGAAAAAAAAAAAAAAAAAAAAAAAAAAAAAAATATATATATATATATATATATATATATATTTAAGCCCGAGGACGTAACACTAACTGACAGTTGTGACAGTCCTATATATTTCCTGTCCACTTTGTGAGGTGATTATATACGTGGACCTAGAGACCGACCACAGTAGACAGCAAGTCAAGAAAGAAAAAACAACAACAAAAAAACCAGTGGCTTCCTGCATTAGAGTGCGACCAACATCTTTGATGTCAGTGTCCGCTCTTTCTTCGCTCTTTCATCTTGAACACAACAGCGGTAACGGTGAGTGTGTGTGTGTGTGTGTGTGTGTGTGTGTGTGTGTGTGTGTGTGTGTGTGTGTGTGTGTGTGTGTGTGTGTGTGTGTGTGTGTGTGTTGTGTGTGTGTGTGTGAGGTGTGGTGGTGAAGGTGGAGGTGGTGGTAGGGGGAAGGATTAAACTGATGGACGTTGGGGAAATGTGTGTTGTGTGTGTGTGTGTGTGTGTGTGTGTGTCGTGGTGGTATTAGTGTGGTGGTGGTGGTTGTAAGGAAGAGGGGGGGGGGGAAGGGATTAAACTGATGGACGTTGGGGAAATGTGGTGTGTGTGTGTGTGTGAGGGGGGGGGTGTGTGGGGGTGGGGGAGGGGGGGGGGGTGGCGTGCGCGCACTCGCGTTCTCGCGTGCTTTTTTTTAATCTGGCGAACAGGGCATTATGTTTTTCTGACTCTTTTCTCGGCGATTCGTAGTACACTGTAGAAAAAGGAGTCAGTAAGATGACAAGAAGGAGGAAAAACAAAACAAAACAAACAAAAAAAACGAAAGAAAGAAAGAAAAAAATTCAGGACGTAAGGAAAAAGAGAAGGGAAAAGAGAAAGAAAAAAAAAAGAAGAAGAAAATCTGGTTAAATCTTCACATGACCTATGCTGGTTGACCTCAACACTAAGTGCAGTGTACAGTGTATGTTTGTTTTGTTTGTTCTTTGTTTTTTTGTTTGTTTTCTTCTTTTTTCCTCTTCTTTTGCGTGTTGTTGTTGATGATGATGGTGATGATGATGATGATGTTGTTGTTGCTGTTGGCGTTGCTGTCATTGTTCTTCTTGTTCTTGCTCTTGCTCTTGTTCTTCTTGTTCTTCTTCTTCTTCTCTTCCCGAGTTGTGCACTGGGTTCACTGAAGAGAAGAATGATCAGTACATGCATTGCAGTGACGCACCAAATTGAATTAATTGTAATGCGTTTGAGTGTGTATGTATGTGTGTGCGCTCGCGCGCGAGCGTCAGTGTGTGTAGGCAAGTGTGTGCGCGGATGTGTGTGTGGGGAGGGGGTGCTGAGGTGGGGGCGGGGGGGGGGGTGTTCTTCATTATGTATACCCTTCTGCATGAAAACCTTTAACTTTCATTTATGTGTGTGCTATTTGTAATAGATGTAGATTAGCAAGGACAGATTGGAAGAATAGGCAATGCCTAAAATCTTAATCCTTGAATAAAAATGTTTTGAGTTCTGAAAAAAAAAAACTGCAATGCATCATCATCATCATCATCATCATCAGCAGCAGCAGCAGCAGAAACAGTAGTAGTAGTAGTAGTAGTAGTAGTAGTAGCAGGAACAGCAACAGTAGTAGTAGTAGTAGTAGTAGTAGTAGGCATAGTAATGTATGTGTTGTTAGTGACGATCATGTACATGGTAATATGGATTGTGTTCTTTATTGTAAAGATTATGGTCATCATCATTATCATCATCATCATCATCATCATCAGAAGCAGCAATAGTCGTAGCAGCAGCAGTAGCAGTAGTAGTAGTAGCAGCAGCAGCAGCAGCAGCTGTAGTAGTAGTAGCAGTGGTTGTAGTAGTAGTAGTGTATGTGATGTTTGTGACGATTATGTATACAATTATGTTAATTGTGCTCTTTATTGTAAAAGGAATGGAGAATGTCTTTTACAAATATGATCCGGGCCTTTAGACATAGAATGAGGTGCTTCCAGCCTACAAAAACAGAATGGGTTGTAGCCTTCATAAAAAGGGTGTCTGTGTGTTTATCCGTTAAAAACAGAAAAAAAGAGGGGGCGTCATCTTCAGAAATGGATTTGAGAGTGCAGCTTTCATAGAGTAGGACGTAGCCCTTAATTGGTTTAAACAGTATTTTATTTGGAACATGTCACAATACAACACAAATATTGATGAACAGGACAACAAGAAAATCGTATATAAAGTCCTGTCCTGATACATGTTCATACTGAATATGTGACGGATGTCATCATAACTAGCCCTTAATTAATTATAAAGAATAAAAATAAAGATCATATTGTGGCATTCAGAAATGGAATGGAGGGAGTACTTTATAATATATAAGTAACTTCGGATTTACGTACGCTGTTTCTAATGGCATATGTAGAAAAGGAACAGCTTTTGAAAAAGGATGAGGGAGTAGGATTGTTGTGTAATTTTTGGGGGGTATATTTTGTATACAGTGTTCTTTCAGGAACAAGGCCTAACCAGCGCTTTGCGTAATGCGTTGGTCAGCCCGGACAATTGATTTTAAAAAGAAATCTTTTATAGAGAGATGTGGTGAAGGGTATACGGATTAGTCTTAATGCTTTGACACCTCCATGAAGCTGAAACTGAAAACGAAAACGGGAACAGGGCATGAGGTGATCGATCCTTCAGTCAATCAATAGATGAAAAAAAAACCCAACCAAAACAACAAAAACAACAACAACAACAACCCACAAAAAAACAACAAGCGAGTGTCGCTTAAAACTGACAGAGTATAGTGTCCAGTGGTGTCTCTGTTCAGTTAGTTTCAGTTTCAGTTTCTCAAGGCGGCGTCACTGCGTTCGCACACATCCATATACGCTACACCACCTCTCTGCTACCCAAACGCGCTAAGTCAGGCCTTGAATGAATGCTTATATACTTGTGTACCTATCAGAGTGGATTTCTTTTCACATTATGTTGCCTGAGGACAACACTTTCGTTGCCATGGGTTCTTTTTCAGTGCGCAAAGTGCGTGCTGCACACGGAACCTCGGTTTATCCCGTCTCATCCGAAAGACTAGACGCTCAGTTTGATTTTGCAGTCAAACTTAGGTAGAAAGGGCGACAGCGGGATTCGAACCCACACCCTCACGGATGTTCAGTTAACAACTGTCAGTCTGATCCAATCCTGCTATTCCGAAGGTGTGCCACAAGGCTCTGTCCTAGGCCCTGTTCTGTTCGTTCTGTGCGCTACTACTTCTCTTTTTTCTGGTGTCATTTCTGGTCATTCTGTCCTTCGCACACTCTTTTTGCCGATGATGCTCAACTACAGATGGTCTGCAAGAACCTAGCTAAATAAGACAGTCCGATTCAGGGAAATGCTAGGTGTCATTCCTGATGTTAAATTATGGATGAAATTAATAGACAAATAGACAGTCCGATTCAGGGAAATGCTAGATGTCATTCCTGATGTTAAATTATGGATGAAATTAATAGACAAATAGACAGTCCGATTCAGGGAAATGCTAGATTTCATTCCTTATGTTACATTATGGATGAAATTAAAAAAAAACAACCCAACAACAACAAATAAACTAAATTTTGACAAAACTGAAGCCATCATTATTTCCTCTTCAGTAAAGTATGTCCATGTCTGTCTCTTTCTCCTCAGTTTCTTGTGGTTGAGGATGATGCCACAATTCAGTTTTCTAAATCAGTCAATGAATATTATCTCTGAATTTTTGACTCAGTCTTTTAGTCTCTTCGTCTTATCTCTCTCGGTCTCTCCATCTGGCTTTGTCTCTGTGTTTGTCTGTCTGTCTGTCTGTCTGTGTGTCTCTGTCTCGCTCGCTTTCTCTCTCTTTCGTTCTTTATTATTCGTGTCTCATTGTCAAGTCAATATTTTTTTTTTGTCATGGCTATTGTCATCATTGTCATTGTCTCTTTCTGTGTCTTTCCTTTCTGTCTATCTTCTCTCTGTCCGAATCTCTCTGTTTCTCTCTGTCCATTTCTCTTTAAAAAGAACAACAACAAACAACCAAACCAAAAAAAGAAAAAAAACAGCTGCTCGCGCCCGCGAGCATGTGTGTGCGTGCGAGCGTGCGTGCGTGCGCGCGCGCGCGTGTG
>NC_134888.1:20591848-20596848 GCF_041734735.1 Babylonia areolata | reverse complement strand
AGAGACAACGTTAACAGCGTTTCACCCCAATTACCATCATCAAAATATTGCAAGCGGAAGGCTCTTATACTGAAGACGTGAATGTTGACAAAGAATACCACAATTCTGACGACGGAAGCTAAAGGTTGGGTCATTCAGACACCCACTGGACATCCGAGGGGTCTGTGTAGAGGAGAATAGAGGACTGGCCGTACTGAGTGAGTTAAAAACGACATACTTATGGTGGAAGTATTGCCTTGACGTACATAAGCAAGTCGGTTATATAGACGAAGGAAGAAAAATTTTGAATCGCAAGGCCAGGACGCAAAGCCACGCAGGTTTTCTGCTGTGCAAAATAATGACTCCGTGTTTGTGAAGTGCTTAGAGCTTGGTCTCTGACTGGGTATTGGCGCTAATAAAATTGTCCATACCAATAACTTGAGACTGAGGATATGCACTATGTAATTATACATGAACCGACCAGTCAATTATACATAACAAGGAAGCGAAATGAATTAAGGACAAATTGAAGAAGGAAGCAAAAGTACAATAAATCAATCAATGAGACCGAGGATATTGAGGCACCACATAATTATCCGTGACAATAAGTCAACCAATCAATCAAACAAATAATAATAATAATAAGTAAGTATATAAAGTAAGTTAATTGAATTAAAGTAAGTCGGAAAGTATTGTTATGCAGGACATCCAGTAAGTCATTTAAAAGAAAAAAAACAACAACAACAAGATAAGATAAGAATAATTTGATTACCTCCAATTAGAGAAATTTGGTCAGGTGCATTATCACAACATAGACAAGTAAACAACATGAAGACCATCACTGTAAAAACAACAACAACAACAACAACAGTTATCAGGATTATAACGAAGACACAGATGTAAAAATATCACATACATTGTTTCGTACTTTCATTCCACACATTGTAGGCAATATTTAAAAACAAACAAACAAATAAATAAATATATAAAGAAAGAAAGAAAGAAAGAAAAAAAAAATGAATTGAAATGAAATAAAAATTATTTTGAATATGATTGTGAGCATGACATACTATATATTGCACACTGATTAAAATTAAGATTTAGATTAACTTAATTATCTCACAAACAAATAAGCGATCGGCAAAGTGATTGAGAGAATGTGTGAGTGGATCAATCAGCCATAAAACCGGTCAGTGAGTGAATAAGTAGAATAAGTAAGCCAGCAGCTGAAGTAAGTGCATATAGGGAGTAAGGAAGCAAGCAAGCAAAACAATCAGGATCGATATCAAAGCGAAAATGAAAGTGACACCCCCAAAACATAGTCAAACCAATGTAAACACAATTTAATACCAGAAAAGACACACACACACACACACACACACACACACACACACACACACACACAAAACCAACAACAACAAAAAACAAACAAAAACAAACAAAAAACCCCACAAACTAACAGACCTAAACAAACATAAAAACTCGATTTATTATTTATTTTATTTTAAAAAAGCCATTTTGTTCGACATATAAGCTGAGTCACAGGGTTTTTTTGTGGGTTTTTTTTTTTTCACCTGCTGTCAGTCAATTAAGTGCAGGGACAATTGGTGAGTTTCAAAAGCAAGAAGATAGATAACAGATGATAGATAGATAGATGGATAGATGGACAGAAAGTAGGTAGATAGACAAAGAGACGGAGAGACAGACAGACAGATAGATAGATAGAGAGACAGACAGACAGATAAATAGATAGATTGATAGACAGACAGACAGGCGTAACCCAACGCGCTTAGTCAGGCCTTGAGGAAAAAAGAAAGAAAGAAAGAAAGAATGAATATATGAATGAATGAGCAAATGGATGAATAAGTATATGAGTGAATGAATAAATAAATAGAGAAATGAATGAATGAATAAATAGATATATAAATAGATGAATAATTGAATGAATAAACGAATTAATAGATAAATAAATAAATAAATAACTGAATAAATAAATAGATAGATAGATAGATAGATAGATAGATAAATAAATAAACAAACAAACAAACAAACAGACACTGAACATCATCAAGAAACGGACAAATACATCTTAACAAATATGCACTGTCTCCTCTCACACACACACACACAAATCCATCCTATATCTATCTCCGGAACACATTAAAGATGGGTTTATAATTAGATCAGGAGAAAGAAAACAAACAAACAGCCCACCCACCCACCAACAACTGTGACACTAATCAATAACCGCCATACAAGGGAGACGTCACCCAGAGAGAGGGAGGGAGAGAGAGAAAGGGGGAGAGAGGGAGGGAGAGAGAGAAAGGGGGAGAGAGGGAGGGAGAGAGAGAGAGAGGGAGAGAGGGAGGGAGAGAGAGAGAGAGAGAGAGAGAGAGAGAGAGAGAGAGAGAGAGAGATTTGTATTTGTATTTCTTTTATCACAATAGATTTCTCTGTGTGAAATCCAGGCTGCTGTCCCCAGGGAGAGCGCGTCGCAAAACTACAACGCCACCCATTTTTGTGTTATTTTGTTTTCCTGCGTGCAGTTTTATTTGTTTTTCCTATCGAAGTGGATTTTTCTACAGAATGTTTTGCCAAGAACAACCCTCTTGTCGCCGGGGGTTCTTTTACGTGCGCTAAGTGCATACTGCACACGGGACCTCGGTTTATCGTCTCATCCGAATGACTAGCGTCCAGACCACCACTCAAGGTCTAGTGGAGTGGGGGAGAAAATATCGGCGGCTGAGCCGTGATTCGAACCAGCGCGCTTAGATTCTCTCGCTTCCTAGGCGGACGCGTTACCTCTAGGCCATCACTCCACATCCTACTGAGCACTTAAATGTTTAATTAATGTCATTAGCTGTAAAGCTCTAGTGACATATTAGGTACAAATCAGAACCAAAAAAATGGGGTGAAGAACAGACGAAATGGAACACACACACACACACACACACACACACACACACACACACACACACACACACACACACACACACACAAAGATTTGGAGCAAAATAAACTATCGGCTCAGCCGCCGATATTTTCTCCCCTTCCACTAGACCTTGAGTGGTGGTCTGGACGCTAGTCATTCGGATGAGACGATAAACCGAGGTCCCGTGTGCAGCATGCACTTAACGTACGTAAAAGAACCCACGGCAACAAAAGGGTTGTTCCTGGCAAAATTCTGTAGAAAAATCCACTGCGATAGGAAAAACAAATAAAACTGCACGCAGGAAAAAATACAAAAAAAAAAGGGTGGCGCTGTAGTGTAGCGACGCGCTCTCCCTGGGGAGAGCAGGCCGAATTTCACACAGAGAAATCTGTTGTGATAAAAAGAAATACAAATACAAATACAAATAAGAGATAAGAGACACTTCGACACTTGCTGTCATTAGCTTAAAAAGTCCATGTGACAGGGAAGCGGGGGTTGGGGGAGGGGGGTGGGTTACTGTGCCTTTTTTTTTTTCCACAAGAAGACAGATTTGCACAGCAAGTGTAACATACTGGAACACGAAAATCCATCTTCTTGATCATTGTATTGTATTAAATATAAAACCTTAAGACAACAATTTTTAATAAGATATTCAAAATTCAAATAACACAGGAAATATTCCCAGTCAGGTGATGCTAACAACTGATGAATATATACAAACAAGATTAGGAAAAAAATTTTTTTTATGAATGCTGATGCAATTTATTGCATTAACTGATTAATTAATTGTGTATTTTTCATTCATTCATTCATTCACCATTGCACTTGTGTCTTATAAACCTTAAGGTTTCATAAAAATAAAATCTATTCTATTCTATTCAGAGACAGACAGACAGACAGACAGACAGACAGACAGAGAGATATACAGTATTGTGGATGCTTCCCCCCCCCCCCTCATCCCCCCCTCACCCCACCCCCATCCCCCGCCCCAGAATGCTAGTATGGCTTTGATGTTTCTTTGCAACCTGATATCTACATGATGTCTACAGAGCAGAGTCACCAGCTGTTGTCATGTGTAAAGTTTTGAGGTTCTTTGAGGCCCGTTGAGAAAGAAATAGGCCTGGATCATGCATCGTCAGTTGATATCATTATTTTATTGCATATTAACTCTCTCCATACGAACGGCGAAAGAGACGACGTTAACAGCGTTTAATCCCAAGTACCATCATCAAAATATTGCAAGCGGAACGCTCTTATACTGAAGAGGTGAATGTTGACAAAGAATACCACAGTTCTGACGACGGAAGCTAAAGGTT
This sequence comes from Babylonia areolata, assembly GCF_041734735.1. Lineage (NCBI taxonomy): Eukaryota > Metazoa > Mollusca > Gastropoda > Neogastropoda > Buccinidae > Babylonia > Babylonia areolata. The sequence goes on along the minus strand of NC_134888.1, from coordinate 20,592,621 downwards.
GGGTCATTCAGACACCCACTGGACATCCGAGGGGTCTGTGTAGAGGAGAATAGAGGACTGGCCGTACTGAGTGAGTTAAAGTCCCCTGTTTCGTTTCGTGAGGGCATCTCAGGACGTCTCAGATTTTGTTTCAAGACTGGAGACTGTGTATGATTGTTGTCCACACACAGGCACACATTTTCCAATGTTCATCAACATGTGCAAACAATGAAGTGAAAGAAATTAAAAAAAAAAATTAAATGTGAATAAGTTGAAGCTGAGTAAGTTGCTTAATAAAGAAAGAAAGTAGGTACATTGTATACTGTACATATGTGTGTGTGTGTGTGTGTGTGTGTGTGTGTGTGTGTGTGTGTGTGTGTGTGTGTGTGTGTGTGTGAACATGTATATCTATCTATGTATCTATGTATTTGTATTTGTATTTCTGCCTTTTAATCACAACATATTTCTCTGTGTGAAATTCGGGCTGCTCTCCCCAGTGAGAGCGCGTCGCTACATTACAGCGCCACCCTTTTTTTTTTTTTTTTTTTTTTCGTGTGTGTGTTTTTTCCTTCGTGCAGTTTTATTTGTTTTTCCTATTGGAGTTTTTTTTCTACACAATTTTGCCAGGAACAACCCTTTTGTTGTCGTGGGTTCTTTCACGAGCGCTAAGTGCATGCCGCACACGGGACCTCGGTTTACCGTCTCATCCGAATGACTAGCGTACAGACCACCACTCAAGGTCTAGTGGAGGGGGGGGGGGGGAGAAAATATCGGCTGCTGAACCGTGATTCGAA
>NC_134888.1:20584348-20586848 GCF_041734735.1 Babylonia areolata | reverse complement strand
CGCAGGCAGATTTCGGAATCAGCCTTTTAATTTTTCAAAAACAATTTTTATTCTACCAGATCAAACTCTTTGAAATTACCACACTGTCCCTGTCTCCTTGTCTCTATCATCTCAACCCATGAATAAGAAAGTTTTGAGTTCGGAGTTCTCTCTCTCCCTCTCTCTCTCTCTCTCTCTCTGTCACTCTCTCTCTCTCTCTCTCTGTCACTCTCTCTCTCTCTCTCTCTCCCTCTCTCTCTCTCTCTCTGTCACTCTTTTTCTCTTTGTCTGTCTCTGTCTGTCTATAGACCAGTCTGTCTGTCTGTCTGTCAGTCTGTCTGTCTGTTTCTTTCAACTGGCTGAAATGACTCAGTGAACCTGAGAATATACAACCAAGTGAAAACACTGAACAACAACTGTATTCACAAATTCAGCAAAAGGAATATTTTCTTTTCTTGTGCGGTGGTTGCGGTTGTTTTCCTTGTTTTCGTCTCCTTTTATTTCATTTGATTCTCTCTCTCTCTCTCTCTCTCTCTCTCTCTCTCTCTCTCTCTCTCTCTCTCTCTTTCTCTGTCCTCTCTCTCTCTCTTCGGCTCTTCATCATCATCATCATCATCTTCTTCTTCTTCTCGTTTTTATTATTGTGGAAAGGGCTAACTGCCTAAATCCGGAAATTCTGGCTTATCTAGTTAATTCAACGCAGCTCCGTGCATCAAGAAGTTGTACAATACTTGAAACAAATCGGTTTATACGACTGTACATAATCATAATCAACGTTTTTATTCTATCGCAAAAAAAAAAAACAAACAAAAAAAACAAACAACGTGGGCGTCCGCGTCAGTCGATCACTTTTGCTGTGCCGCTCTGTGCGAGAAAGATGTTGCCTTCAAATAAAACGCCCCCGCCGACGACGGACTTACCTGGACTACTTATGAGGTAATAGGTAACAGCAGTTACTTTATCTATCCTGAAAACCACAAGCAGATTACTGCTAGGCACGGCACAGTATAACTGAGTGTAGTAGCAGCGGTCGCCAGTTGCTGAATCGGTTTTCACCCACGATTTTTTTCTGGACGACTGAGTGAAAAGCTCAACATCAGTCTCACATGCTTCGTGCGCGGAACCGACGGCTGCGACGCGGCACTGAGAGAGAGAGAGAGAGAGAGAGAGAGAGAGAGAGAGATGGGGAGAGAAAGAGAGGGCGGAAAATTGAATTCCAGCATTCCTGACTGACGCGCATCAAAGGCACCCGACACGGAACCCGTCAAGCGCGCGACGTGAAGCCCCGCCCCCTCACAGCGAATCAACGGCGAGGCGCGGAAATAAACCCCGTCCATCACCGCGCGTTGCAACCAATCAGCGCTCTCGGCGCCCACTAGGACCGCCCGCTGGCTCGCCCCACAGCGCTGACAGGGCGCGAGGCGCTAGCGGCATAGAAGCGGCTGGCGAGTGTGTGAGTGGCTGAGAGGGGTGGGGGAAGGTGAAGCGACGATCCCCTGCCAACCACAACGCTGCGCGCTTGGCGGAGCCCCTTGAGAAGCGTGAAAGGGGGTCGGATTTGGGGGGGAAGGCTTTTATCAACAGTCACGCTGGCAGCCGTGCAGTTGAGCCTGTCGCGCGGGGCGAGCTGAAAGGCGGCATTTGGGGGGACTCTCCGCAGTGATCACTGGAGGGGGGGTTTGCAAGCAAGCAAGCAAGGCAAAGCACGACGACTTTCCAGCCGACAATCTCCTATCCTACAACCTCAAATCAGGCGCAGATAACTTGACGCTGTGACGGCGGCGTGTTGGGATCTGACTGATCGGGGACTGACCGAGCTACAGTCGGCCTCGGGGACTGGTGGTGTTGTTTTTTTCCTGTGGGTGTCCCAAGCACAGCTACTGGAGTACTGGCTAGTTAACTGTGATCAGCACACGACTTGTTGGAAGAGGCCCTGTGTGATTGATGAGTTCGGAGCGTGCGACAGTGCACACACTTTGGCCACACTGCACCACTAGTGAGGACCGTTTTTTTTTTTGTCAGTTGTATCCGCCATCGTCGTCTCGTCGTCCTGTGGTAGTAGCTACTACTTGCAGGTTAGTAGTAGTAGTAGGCTACTGACGACGCGGCCGACTAACGGATGCCGCTACTGTGACACTGAGAACATCAACCAACCAACTAACCAACCATTTAACCAACTAATCAACCCACCAACACTATGGTTAGATACGTCTGATTGTTGGGTTTTTTTTGTTTTTTTTGTTTTTTTCGCAAACCACCACCACACCACCAGCACCATTACTCGTTGTGCACAAACACTGACACACATTCACTAATCAAACACCACAGCACTCTCTCTCATCCACAAAGACTGCAATTGTGGCGTAAAACGTTCTTTGTAAACCATCTTTTAACACCATCCGTGTACAACAACAACAACTTCAGTTCCTGAAGTTTGGTAGCAGTGGTGAAACTTACAACAACAACAACAACTCCACCCGACCAAAAAACAACAACAACAACAACAAACACCAAAACCAAA
>NC_134888.1:20549348-20561848 GCF_041734735.1 Babylonia areolata | reverse complement strand
TCATCATCATCATCATCATCGTCGTCACCTTCGTCTTCTTCTTCTTCTTCTCCCTTTCCTCCTCCTCCTCCTTGCTTTCCTCCTCCTCGTCTTCATCATCATCACCATCATCATCATCATCGTCATCATCATCGTCACCTTCGTCTTCTTCTTCTTCTCCCTTTCCTCCTCCTCCTCCTTGCTTTCTTCCTCCTGGTCTTCATTATCATCATCATCATCGTCACCTTCGTCTTCTCCTCCCTTTTCTCCTTCTCCTCCTCCTCCTTCTTTTCCTTCTGCTCCCCAACGGCTGTTTCAGACACACATGCTACATGAACAGCTTGAACAAAAAAAAAATCGTTTGAAAAATCGATGTTTCAGTCCAAAAATCGTTAGTTACTCAGTCGTGTATACACGAAAGCTGCGTATTTTCACCGTTAAAAAAAAAAGAAGAAGAAGGAGGAGGAGGAGGAGGAGGAAGAGGAGGAGGAGGAGAAGAAGGAGGAGGAGGAGGAGGAGGAGAAGAAGAAGAAGAAGAAGAAGAAGAAGAAGAAGAAGAAGAAGAAAAACAAATTGCATGAAAGCAACCTCTGGTTATGAGTTGAACTTATTGCAGTAACTGCTTTCACCACCGCTTGTCGGAAATTCAACATGATAACACACACACACACACACACACACACACACACACACACATACACACACACATCCATCACCTCTTCCCCTTTAGAGTTACTAGGAAAGAAAGAAAAGAAAATCCTTGGTTCTGATTCTGTTTCTTAATTCCGTCATCTGTGTAATATAGTTACTATTCAGACATGGTCCACATAATTATATACTGTATGCATGCATGCGAAAGGGGAATTGTACGCTAGCGCGATATATATATATATATATATATATATATATATATATATATATATATATATATATATATAATATACATACATACGTACATACATACACATACACACATACATACATACATACATACATGCATACCCGCGCGCTCGCAAGCACGAACATTCCATGAACAATCAAATATGAATAATCTGGAGTGGCCTGAAGTTAATGTTTCCTTTTAAACTATTCTGTCGGTCGTTCTGTTACAGAAAGATAATCATATTCTCCGTAGCCTATATGTGTCAGTAGTCGTTACATTTAATTTCTTAAAAATGTCATTTATTGTTTAGAGTAGAGCTCTTGATATTATTTCTAAAATCTCTTAGATATCATCAAAACCTGATTTCACTGTGTAAACGGAAAAAAGGGGGGGTTGGGGTGGGGTGGGGGGGTGGGGGGGTGGGGGGGGGGGGGGTATTTAAAGAAAAGCAGCTTTTTTAGACATCTACTTTTTTGTTTTGTTTTTTGGGGTTTTCCCCCCCTAGCATGCAGCCCTGAAATGGTACCTTTGCGGTCGGCTCAACTCTGAACAACATGATGCAATTTTTTTTTTGTATTGCAATTCCTTAAAAAAAAAAAAAAAACACAAAAAAAACCAAGCAAACAAACAAGCCGAATTTGGGTGCAATATTCAAAACCTACCCGGATTTATCCCACCCTCTCTGTCTCTCTCTCTCTCTCTGTCTCTGTCTGTCTGTCTGTCTCTCTCTCTCTCTCTCGTCCCCTTCAACGCTTGAGGAACGTCTGTTTAGCTCTCATTTCAGCATGTTGAATTATTGAAGATGAAAACGTTGACAAGATAATAACATCGTGGAGCGGAGAAGAGGTTTTTTTTGGTTTTTTTTTTCCACATTGATTGATGTAGGTCTTTCTGTCTATTTATATCTTTTTATTTGTTTGTTTATCTGTTTATCTATTTATTGTTGTTTCTTATTTATTTATTTAGTTAGTTAGTTAGTTATCTATTTATTCATTTATCAATACCTATGTATTTATCTATCTAAGCCTATTCATATTATGTATTTCTCTGTTTCCTATACTATTTCTCTCTTCGTTTCTCCTTTGATTCCTCTATCTTTTTATCTTTTTATTCATATATTATTCATTCAATGAGTTGTTCTTTTTCTTTCTCTCTCTCTCTCTCTCTCTTCGTTTCCAAATCTTAAAGCTCTTTACCCTCGTTGGAAGTGCACTTTTTTTTTTTTTAAGCGCAGAAAATAACCTCATCTTAAATATTTTTTTTCTTCAGTTGTTGATTTTATTCATTCATCTGTTTATTCATTGCGTATTATATTTTAGTTTTTTCTTCTTCTTTTTTTTAAATTGAAAAAAAAAACCCAAAAATTAATTGATATATTGATTATACAACTCTGTTTTTGTGCTCTTAAGACTTTTTTGTTCTTTTTTCGTTATCTGGATTTTCTTTGTTTAACTGTTTATTTCTTTGTGTGGTTTATGTTATTCATCTTTTATTTCTGGATATATCTATTGTACAGCCCATTTTGTGAGCTGGTTTTCATGAGCTCTTGTACGACCCCTACGGCGGTCTGCAACACGATAAACAATAATTGACGAACTAAAAAGAAGAATCTGATTTTAACTCACTCAGTACGGCCAGTCCTCTCTTCTCCTCTACACAGACTCTTCGGATGTCCAGTGGGTGTCTGAATGACCCAACCTTTAGCTTCCGTCGTCAGAATTGTGGTATTCTTTATCAACATTCACCTCTTCAGTATAAGAGCCTTCCACTTGCAATATTTTGATGATGGTAATTGGGGTGAAACGCTGTTAACGTCGTCTCTTTCGCCGTTCGTATGGAGAGAGTTAACGATATTACGTGTAACATTGGTCAGGGTTAGTTGTTACCAGTTACATAATATCAGTGCCCAAAGTTGATGATGATGATGATGATGATGATGATAAGAATAAGAATGATGATGATGATGATGATGATGACAGGAAAAAGAATAAGAATAAGAATAATTATGATGATTTCGATGATTATAACAGTAAAGGAGTTTATAAAGCGCTCAATCTTGTTTGTAAAACTGAAAAAAAAAGAGAGAGAAAAAAATCAAAAACAAGTCAAACAATACAAAAAGTTTGCTAATCTTCCTTTAAAATTTACATGGTTTATTGTAGAGCTTTTGATCTCATTCAGTTACTTGTATAAATTTGTCGAGTTTCAAAGTGAATGCGAACTTTGAAATGCTAAGCAAAAGCATGCATATACCGTTGCTATTACAGTGTTGAAAAAAAATTATATTATTAATCACGCGAAGGAACACCAGAAATATGTAAATGTCCTTGACCACGCACACACACACACACACACACAAAAAGGTTATTTCTAATCATGCATTCTTTCCCCTTTTCTGCAAGACTTTAAGAGTATTTGAAACCGGAAGTTGCATTGCCTTCTCAGATTTATTTGAAAAATTGCCGCTGAATATGACTGTTTATAATATTGCACACACCTTGATTCCCTCGTTACTAATAAAAACGTAATAATTGATAAATGATCCTGTTTTTTTTTTATTCTTCTAAACACAGAACAATTACGTAAAAAAAAAAAAGATATCTTTTTCTTTGCTTTTTAAAGAGATTACAAAGCAATTTTCAGACAATAAATACGAATGAAGCGGGGGAAAAAAAAAAGAAAAAAGAAAAGCAAAAACGTTTAAATTTCCAGGTTTACTGTTGTATAAGCATCGAACCACACAGTTTTTGATTTAGATAATCTTTTAATTGTTCAACAGTACACATGATTACAATGCAAAGACAAAGACAAAACTAGCATCAACAAGATCAAAGCTTATACTGTGCTCACACTTTGGTCTTCAATTTTCATATGACGGCTGATAAACCATAATCATCATTTGTATCAAATAGCTTTTTTTGGGAAAAAAAAAAAAAAGAAGCATAAACAGTAAGTGAAGAAATAAAAATAAAAGAATACACAAATAAGTAAAACAATGTTACAAATCAATATGAACATGAAATTAAATTCATAGTCACTAGAGAGGTATCGTCTGATCACACAGGGTTTTTTTTTTTTTTTTTTTTTTTTTTTTTTTTTTTTTAATTCTAGCGTTGTGGGATGCTTTTTGCGTTCAACAGTCTTTTCATGTGGAACAGATAAACATGCAGATGTGAAATCGGTTTAAAAATCGGTAAACATTACACATCAGTTTAGTTTTTTTTACACTCTTAGATAACTTTGGACCGTACTTCATTCAGTGTCGTTAATAACAAACAACAACAACAATAATAATGATAATAATAATAATAATGATAATAACGATAATAATAATGACGATGCTACTACTACTACTGCTACTACTACTGCTGCTGCTACTACTACTACTACTACTACTACTAATGGCGATAATGATAATACCAGTACTAGTACTCCTCCTCCTCCTCTTACTACAACAACAACAACAACTACTACTACTACTACTAACAATCTGAAGAAGACGGAGAAGGTGAAGAAGAAGAAGAAGAAGAAGAAGAAGAAGAAGAAGAAGAAGAAGAAGCGGAATGACATCGATTTTGTATGTATCGCTGAATTTTGTGATGAGAGATATGAAACCGCATAGATTATCAGTCTTTTTTTTTATATATTTTTTTTTTATCCATAAGTATGAATGAATTCAGCTTCTGCGAATTCATTTTAAGACAATAAAACATACCCCCCCAAAAAAAACCCCAAAAAACCAAAAAAAACAACAACAAAAAACAAACAAACAAAAAAACAACAAAACAAAACAAACAACCCCCCCCCCAAAAAAAAAAACAACAACAAACAAAACAAAACAAAAAAACACAAAAACAACAACAAAAAACAACAACAACAAACAAACATGTATATTTACTTTCTGAACATGATGATATTATGACGGAGCCTGATGCTGGGCTAAATAGCTTCCTGACTTGACTAATGGTTGTGTTTTCAAATTATGGCGCCGTTCATTCTGCAACGTTTTTATCAGTCCATCGTTTTTCTGTTGGCCCCCCCTCCCTCTCTCCCCTGTCTGCCCCATTCGTGATAATTTTTTTTTTATATGGATGGATGAATGATGTATACATGTATGTGTGGATGGATGGATGGATGGGTGAACGAACGTCAGTCAGTGTTCGATTATGATCATTACTACGAACAGTAGCAACTGCTGCCTCGAGCACCTTCGCAATGTAACGTGCTTGCAATGTAACTTGACTTTGACTGTAATGTTTTTTTTAATTTATCTATCTATTTATTCATTCATTTACTAATTCCTTCCTCCAGATTGGGCGCCGCCAGCAGCGGACGCCAACACCACCACCTTCACAACCACCACCACTACCACCACCGACGACAACGACGACGACGACGACGACGACGACGACCCGATCATGATGATCAACCCTTTCATGGAGACCCCGGCCCACCTGCCCCCGGGTGCCCTCAAGCTGAGCCCCCCTCACGGGCTGGGCGACGCGGCAGGGGTAGGGGTAGGGGTAGGGATGGGCCTTCACGCGGGGCACGCTCAGGCCAACGCGGCGGCCCAGTTCACCTCGCAGCCTAATGGCTACGGCATGGCCGCGCACCACCACCACCACGCGCACTCCCAGATCTCGCCGTACGCCGCCCGTGACCTCCTGATGCGGCGAGCCGAGATGGGCTTCGGCATGGGCTCGGCAGAGGCCGGGGGAACCCCTCCGCATCCGGCGGCCGCAGGGATCTTCACGTCGGCCACCGCCGGGCTGCACGCGGCGCATCACCCTGCCGCCGAGCCGCACGCGTCCAACCCTCTGCTCTTCTCCGGACTGCACCACGAGAGCGCGGCGGCGGCGGCGGCGCACGCGGCGGCCGCCGGGTCGACGGCGACGGCCATGAACACGCACAACATGTTCGGTTACTCGGCGGCGGCAGCGGCACGCGACGGCTTCAACCAGATGGGCCCGCCTCGGGCCGACCACCCCAGCCATCACCACCCCTTCCCCTCGCACCCGCACCTGACCTCTATGAACATGGGCCACCCGGGGAGGATGAACATGGCCCACCACCACCCGCACCACCCGGGACACGCGGGGGCCTTCTACCCGATCTTCCGGGGCCACCACGCCATCAAGCAGGAGCACACCTGCCTGTGGATCGACCAGGACCTGCCCGAGCCGCGCAAGCCGTGCAACAAGATCTTCAACACCATGCACGAGATCGTCACCCACATCACCGTGGAGCACGTCGGGGGACCCGAGCAGGCCAACCACTCGTGCTACTGGCAAGGCTGCGTCCGCGACGGGCGCCCCTTCAAGGCCAAGTACAAGCTGGTCAATCACGTGCGCGTGCACACGGGCGAGAAGCCCTTCCCCTGCCCCTTCCCCGGCTGCGGCAAGGTCTTCGCCCGCAGCGAGAACCTCAAGATCCACAAGCGGACGCATACAGGTGAGAGGGGTAGAATATAGTTGTTATACTGTACAGAGAGAATGTGTGTGTGTGTGTGTGTGTGTGTGTGTGTGTGTGTGTGTGTGTAAGGGAGATAGAGATAGAGAGGGAGAGAGAGAGAGGGAGAGGGAGGGAGAGGGAGTTGGATAGAGAGAGAGGAAGGGGGAGTGAGGATGGCGAGAGAGAGAGAGAGAGAGAGAGAGAGAGAGAGAGAGAGAGAGAGAGAGAGAGAGAGGGTTATCGTGTTGTGATGTTATGTGTGTGTGCGTGTATGTCAGTTTGCGCGCTTGCGTGTTTTTCGTTGTTGTTTTTTTTTTCTTTTCTTTTCTTTCACTCTCTACCTGTCTCTCTCTGTCTGTCTGTCTGTGTCTCTGTCTGTCTGTCTGTCTCTCTCTGTGTTCATGTACCCTTTCTCCCATAATTCACTCGATTGCCTGATTGTGTACATGGGAAGGTGGGCGGGTGACTAGTTTTGTGTGTATATATATATATATATATTTTTTTTTTTCCTTTTGGCTCTCTTTTGCATTCCTTTTGTCACGTTTTTGCTTAGCTTGTACACAGCAAACTCCCTTTTGGCTGGAGACTTGTAATGGTAGTAGTCTTATAAGTCATTATCGGTGTTCCCTGGATCTGAACTTTTGCATTTTATTTTACTTCATTTCCTTTCATTCTCTCTCTCCCCCCCATCCCCCGCCTCCCCCCCACCCCCGACCCCCCCCCCGTCCTCAAGGCTTGACAAAAGCGAGTTGGGCTATACCAATACCGGTCAGTCATCTGCTTAGCAGATGTGGTGTAGCGTATATGGATTTGTCAGAACATAGTGCCGCTTCCTTGAGTAAACTTCCTTGAGCTGAACTGAACTGGATCTGATCGTCTTCTTTTGTTTTGGCTTCGCTGTCTCTCTGTGTCTCTTTCTTTCTCTCTCTGTGTCTGTCTGTCTGTCTGTCCATTTCTGTCTCTGTCTCTCCCTCCCTCCTTCTCCCTGTCCCCTCCCCCCCCCCCCCTCTCTCTCTCTCTCTCTCTCTCCCGCCCCCGACCCCCTCTCTCTGTGTCTCGCAGAGCATAAGCATGCCCATTTAACAGGAGCAAAATACACCCCCGTCGTAAAAAATGAACAACGTTACCCAGACAAGCTCATCAGTTGCAGCTATCAATGTCGGCTTCAAAGTCATCAGCTTCAAAAGCTGCCGGCAGCGTTGCGTTCTAACAGCTTGGAACAGGTTCCTGATATCAGGCTCTCTCTCTCTCTCTCTCTCTCTCTCTGTCTCTCAGTCTCTCTCTCTGTCTCTCTCTCTCTCTCTCTCTGCACAGGCAGGTTAGACATACAGGTCAGAACAAATGACCCTGGGAACTAATGACGATCTAATCAGTGTCATCATCATAACTATTATGAATGTGTGTGTGTGTGTGTGTGTGTGTGTGTGTGTGTGTGTGTGTGAGGGAGTGAGTATGTGTGTGTGTGTGCGCGCGCGCGTTTCATCATAACACAAGGACAAAAACGTGAATGATTCATATACGCAATTTCCATTCATCAACCTCCCCCCTCCCCAACACACACACACCATTTTTATTTTTTTAATTTTTTTTATTGAACACCATTGACAGTAATCAACACACACACACACACACACACACACACACACACACACACACACACACACACACACACACACACACAGCAATACGTAAAAAAAAAAAAAAGAAGGAAACAACAACAGTGACTGCTCAACGAGGCATTTAGTATTATTATCATATCAAAACTACAACGATAGCGAACGCCTATTGTGCGAAAATTTTTGTTTGGTATTATCCTCGATGCCAGTTCCACCAGACAGAGAGGATAAAAGAGATATGAGAGGGGGAAAAAAAAAAATGAAGGCTTTTTATGCTTCCGTTTCAAAACAGCACTATCATGATTGATGATCTCCCTTTGTGTACCTTTTTCCGGTTGTATGGGCACGTGTCTGGACATAATCATGTGCACTTGTGCATCGTTTTTGTGAAGTATTGTTTGGGATGTGAATACGCATCGTGCATAACATTACACTTAGTATGCGCGCGTGAATGAATGCCCGTGCGAGTGAGCAAGACATGTGTCAGTTATTCTTCTTCTTTTTTTTTTTTTTAATTTTTTTTGTTTCTTTTTCTGTGTTGAATATGTCTGTCTTCCATCACACCGCCCCCCCCCTCCCTCTCTCTCTCTCTCGGTGTCTGTCTCGCTTCCTCTCCCCCCCCCCCTATATATATATATCCCTCTCTTTTACCTCTCATACTCTCTCTGTGCCTCTATCTCTCTTTCTCTCTCTCTTTTATTTCTTTCTCGATGTCTGCCTCTTCTTCTTCTTCCCCCCCCCCCCCCCCCCGGCCCCACCCTACCCCTGTCTGTCTGTCTGTCTCTCTGTCAGTCTGTATGTCTGCCTATTGGTTTCTCTCTCTCTCTCTCTCTCTCTCTCTCTCTCTCTCTCTCTCTTTCAAATAGGCTGCACATACACGTAAATATGTACATTCACCTTCGTTCCTCAAAAATAAGAACCAGAATGTATGAACGATTCCTAACTCGAGCCACGTGTGGGACAAGGAAATGTTATCCTCGTCAAATGGGTAGAAACGCCCCCGCATCTAAGATTTGTTTGTTTGTTTGTTTGTTTGTTCAGTTACTTGTTTGCTCATTCATTTTTTTTTTTTAAACGTCAGAACAATTAAGCCCGATTATATATATATATATATATATATATAAGAAAAAAAGGAAAAATAAAATAAAAAAAAAACCTAATGGCCCATTAGTCTTCAAAAAGCGACAGGCATACACAACACACGCACGTACACACGTACACATGTACACACACACACACACACACACACACACACACACACTCGTTTTTTTCAGGTTGCGCGCGCGACATCAAAGAACAACACGTGCGCGCATGCGTGTCGCTCGTAGGCAGTTGCTGCGCATCTGTTGCTACTCGGGCGGTGTCAATTTCAGCTTCCCTTCCATCCATCAACCTCGCGTCATCAGCGCGTGAACTTTTTCGGTCCTCCCCCTCCCCACCCCACCCCCCTCCCCTCGACCCCCACACCCCTTCCCCCTCCCTCCCCGCCTAAACCTGCTGGTGTTGTCGGCAATCGCGCGCGGTAAACTGGCTTGATAAAATGGTGTGTGTGTGTGTGTGTGTGTGTGTGTGTTTGGTTTTTGAATTATCGGTTCCGATACTGTGATTCTGTGATTTCACACACGTATGTCATTTCGACTTGTAATTAGATTATAATGGTGGGTGTTGTTTTTTATAGACTAAAGCGATTGCTTGGGTTATTTGTGGTGTGTGTGTGTGTGTGTGTGTGTGTGTGTGTTGTGTATGTTGTTGTGGTTGTTAATGTGTGTTGCCTTTATTTCTATCTGTTCAATATTCACACAATTTCCCCATTCTATTGCATTTTAAACATAATTTTTAAACATTTTTTTTTCCGGTAAACTGTAAACAGTATCGGAACTTCAACAAATACATGTCAATATTTCATTACGAAAGTATGGCAAGAAATCCAAGATAAACAGGAGGCAAAGCCTTCAAGACTCACTTGTTGTGCTTCGCGCTTTATCCGGTAAAGGAATCATGAGGAGACAAAAAAAAAGGAGATATAAAACATCGTTGAAAAGTGCTCTGTATTAAATATGATATGATAAACTTGGGAGAAAAAAAAAAAAAAAAAAAAAAGATACGCGAGCGGTATAGAACCTTGCACATTCAGTTCGGATGCAAGCAGACTGATCCTCAAGGCTGCAGCACATTTGACGTCAAAATGCCTAAATTTAAAACTTAAAACAATGTTGACGTTTCCTTCATCTTGCGATAAATAGATGTGATTGTAGTGGACGTAATAACGCCGTTTAAATCATGTGTGTGTGTGTGTGTGTGTGTGTGTGTGTGTGCGTGTGTGTTTTATTATATCACGATTATTCTTATATTTCGGCGGTAAACACGACATTGCCATCTCCCTTCAAACACATCGCAAAACATTGTCGATCTCTAGATCTGCACACAAACAAGTCTACATCGGGCTGAAAGAAACGACTGATTCATTTTTTTTTCTTTTATGTTCATTCCAGTTAATTCAGGGTCCACTTTAGAAGAACTCGATAGACTGAGTAGCTATATGCAATCTAATGGTTTTGAGTTTTCTGTAGAAAAAACACATTTGATCCTCTTTAATAATGGTTATAATCCCAGCAAACTACCACGGTTTTTTTTAGGAGGACGTGAAATATTTTTCAAGTCGGAAATCAAATTTCTTGGGATCCTATTTACTTCAAAACTAAACTGGAAGAAACACATTGATTCAATGGTGACTAAAGCAGTTAAAAGTTTAAATTTCTTAAAAATTGTAAGTCACTCTCCTTGGGGACAAGACTCCAAAATTCTTTTACATTTAGCGACATCTCTCGTAAGATCAAGATTGACCTACGGTCAAGAAATTTTCTTTTCTGCCCCGCCGACGTTCCTAAAGAAGCTGCGAATAATTGACAGTAAAGCTGTGAAACTGGCTTTAGGGGTACCTGTGCATACTAAGACCTCAGAAGCCTATAAGCTTGCGGGTATTCTACCACTAGATGAAATCAGAAAATTAAGTTCTGCTAAATATATTGTGAGATGTACAGCAGTGGATGATTTTGAGGAATTAAATATTAGGTCTGATATTGATTTTCCAAAAAATGCACAAAATAATTCAAATCTACAAACCATTCGCACATATGTGTCAGATATTTTAAATTCTTCAGACATTGATTTGCATGATATGGCACCTCGTGTTCTGGTGCCACCTGTCCCTCCCTGGGAGTTAACAAAAGCAAACGTCAACATATGTGCTTCTGACACAACAAAAGGAGAATCTCCACATATAATAGCAGCATCTGTCAGAATTGAATTAGAAGAAAATTTTGATTATCATTTAAAAGTTTACACTGATGGCTCGGTCCTGGATGATAGCAGTGCAGGATCTGCTTTTGTCATTCCTGACCTAAAAACAGAAAAATCATATTATTTAGGTAAGGGACATTCAATTTTTACAGCTGAATTGGTGGCCATCCTTATGGCTTTAAATCATCTTGTTGATATACCAATCATAATAAGTAATATTCTATTTTGTGTTGATTCTCAATCTGTCTTAAAAGGTTTGCTCCTTTTTGAGAATAATCAAAGAGAAGATTTATTTTTTGAAATTAGGTATTTATTGCACTCCCTATTTGTGAAGGGTACAAATGTTGATTTTTGTTGGATACCATCCCACACTGGATTCCGTTATAACGACCAAGCAGATAGGGCAGCAAAAAGGGGAGCAAAAAATCATATAGATAGTATAAAAGTATATTGCCCATTGTCATACAAGGAAATAAGCAATATACTAGAAAGAGACTTTTATAGGTGCTTGAATTCAAGTCTAAAACCTCGTCAGTTGAGTCTCTCAGACTTTGGTCCGATTCGCAGACCAATTCTGAGCTTAGCTCTCAGACTATTATCAAATTCATTACGGACCAAGTATTGTTCTAATGTCAAGTGTATATGCTTTAATAACCTGACAATTGAGCATATAATTTTTCACTGTAGCTTGATGAAGCCTTTTGTACACGAAAGTGTGTCTTCACAAGTGACTGAGAACGTTGATGTTTTTGACTTTTTGCATTCATTATCAGTTGTTTCGCTTGTCAGTTTAACGACTTCTCTTTTACGAAGTCCTTTAAGTAATTTCCTGTAACTGTATTTAGAGGGTTTTTTTTGTTTGTTTTTTTGTTTTGTTTTTCTTTCAAATTTCACCCACATTTTTACCCTCATTTGCCCATTTTCCCCAAACCCTCCATTCATCCACATCTCCCACCCCTTCTAACAGATAATACTCAGATGTATTCATAAATACTTTTACAAAATGTCTTCAATCACCGATATGTGTGACGGGACATTAAACAAAAATTCCTTCCTTTAGAAGATCTATATACAGAAAACACGTCGATGGTGTAGTTGGCATCACTGTAAGTGTTCTGTCCAGAATTATTTGTGTTTCTTTCCTTTTACTTATGACCCAAGAAACACGAGGTTATGTTGTCTCCGAAAACAATCAACATTATTGTCGGCCAAACTCATTGGAAAGCGGTTTTTAGAATTTTCGGATTTCGGAACACATCTCAACGAACGAA
>NC_134888.1:20541848-20544348 GCF_041734735.1 Babylonia areolata | reverse complement strand
GGTGGTGGGGAGGGGGGGGGGGGGGTTAAGGAGGGAAGAGGAGAGTGTGTGCGTGCACGTCTTTCGATAATACGTTGGGTTTTTTTTTTTCTTTTTTCCTTTCTTTTTTTCTGTTTTTTTTTTTTTTTTGATTGGCTGGAGAAGACAGGGAATTGGAGGGGAAAAAAGACGGGCGCAATAGCCGAGTGGTTAAAGCGTTGGACTTTCAATCTGAGGGTCCCGGGTTCGAATCTCGGTGACGGCGCCTGGTGGGTAAAGGGTGGAGATTTTTACGATCTCCCAGGTCAACATCTGTGCAGACCTGCTAGTGCCTGAACCTCCTTCGTGTGTAAACGCATTGCAGAAGATCAAATACGCACGTTAAAGGTTTCTGTAATCCATGTCAGTGTTCGGTGGGTTATGGAAACAAGAACATACCCAGCATGCACACCCCCCGAAAGGGGAGTATGGCTGCCTACATGGCGGGTTAAAAACGGTCATACACGTAAAAGCCCACTCGTGTATATACGAGTGAACGTGGGAGTTGCAGCCCACGAACGCAGAAGAAGAAGGAGGAGGGGAAAAAAAGTGACCGCATCTGTATTGTTTGTTTGCACGTTTGTGTCCGCTCATCTCTGTTATTATTATTATTATTATTATTATTAGTAGTAGTAGTAGTAGTAGTAGTAGTAGTAGTGTCATTATTAGTTTGCTTGTATTATTGTATTATTATCATTATCATTATTATTAGTAGTATTAGTATTATTAGTATTAATATCATCATCATCATCATTATTGTTGTTGTTGTTGTTGTTATTATTATTATTATTGTTGTTGTTGTTGTTACGTTTTTAAGCTTATTTGTTTTTGTATATACACAACAGAATCGAGATAGTATTTTAATGTGTAGAACCCAGTACAGTCATAATCATTGTGGTAAGAAACAAACATATATACATCCTGATTTTACGTGGAGAACCAGTGTGACTCTACTGCCCATAGAGCGTACTGACCAAAAAGTATGAGGTTCCAGCGAAGACCGACGTCAACAGAAAGACCGCGTTTCACTAACAGCCTCTTTGTCAGTTTAGTTACCTCCCCACACAACTCACTCGCAGAGTTATCTCCCCTGTCCATGTGGACCTAACTTTATGTCTTTTATCTTCCTGTAACCAACAGCTTGAATATCATACACACACACACACACACACACACACACACACACACACACACATATATATATATATATATATATATATATATATCTAACGCCTATGGATAGACACACACACGCAGATGCACACATATTGTATGCATGCACACACACACACACACACAAAGGCGGAAGAAAGGGAAGAATACAAAGAATAATAATATTAAAAGAAGAAGAAGAAAACAACAGAAAATCAAAAATGAAAAAGTAACAGGGCTTTGGAGATGGAACATAAAAACAACATGATCACACACACACACACACACACAGCCTAGAGAAACATGCACGTGTATCGCCTAGCCAGGCAAAATTACACCGACAGACAAGACAGATAGACGGACAGATAGACGGACAGACAGACGGACAGAAAAGCAAGACAGGTTTAGCAAGCATGAGAACTATATTATCATAATATCATAGCCGGGGCTACTACTCTGTCGTAGGAAAAAAAAAAACAAAAAAACAACAAAAAAAAAACGATACCCGCAGCGGACGTCGCGAAGTGGTTTACCATCGACAATTAGCTGGCAAACATGGCAAGGAGGGGGAAAAAAAAAAAAGTAAGAAGACATCCACCACAGTTGAAGCAAGCAAGCAATCAACTTGTCGCTTTTTTTCTACTGGGTGAATGGAAACTTGAGAGATCCGAACCTGTTTGCTTAATGCCGCGAATCAAGTGCGGTGGGGCCAATTTTTGTCGAGGTTTTGGAGAGAGAGAGAGAGAGAGAGAGAATGAATGAATGAATCTTTATTTTCCAACGGTGAAGATATTAGCACTTTGGCCGACTTACACATCTACCTTTGTTCTAAGAGACACACAAACATGTATGCATATAAATGTAGTTATACTTAATACTTAATACATGTATAATGTACGAGTATAACACAGCGTCAAACTGAGAGACACAACATCGCAATCGAGAGAGAGAGAGAGAGAGAGAGAGAGAGAGAGATTTAGCGAGCACCTGGGCGCAAACTGTCATTTTTTTTTCTTTCAAACAGCAAATCTCTTTGAGTCATGCAGAACTGGAGTGATTAAAACTGTTATCGAATTCAGCGGCTTGTATTTGATAATGGGCGTATATAATCAGATAAATAAGTGAAATAAATGAATAAAGAGATAAACAAATGAATAAACAGTCAAACAAACAAATAAACAAGTAAATGAATGAATAAACAAATGAATAAATCAATTTTTAAAAAAAAGAAGTAAATATTATTCTGTCACCACCAAATCTATACCGTCATCACAAGTACTACACCTTCTGACTCTAGTTTCGTTTTAACTGTACAATCAGAAAAAAACAA
>NC_134888.1:20526848-20529348 GCF_041734735.1 Babylonia areolata | reverse complement strand
TTTTTTTTCTGACCCATCATCTGCACCGTTTCAGTGGCATTACTCCCACGCCGCTCATTTAGATTCCCCCATACACGGCCACACCCGGGTTCGTCCGTCGCAGTTCCAGCGTCGGCAGTGCACAGGGAACCATCGATGTTAGGTCGCCAGGAGGCCACACACCAGAGGAGACCCTGCACTGCTGCTGAGTCACTTCGGTGGTGTTCAGTGGTGCCTGTTCTGTTTTAACGTACTTAGGACACCACCTACTAAGCCCCCCCTACTAACGACAATAATGGCTTAGTCGCGGAGCCGGAGCCAGACTGAGTGAGCGTCCCTCCCAGAGTGGAGACCGCCACCACGTCCCTCAAACAACAGCCACCCATGAATCTGCCGACACGGAGTCCTCACGTTTAAGTTGATCATGCGTCTTCTATCCTGCCCTGCACTCCCACTTCCTCTTGGTTCTTTCTGTTGTTGTCTAGTTGTATTTGAATTTCTTTTTCTTTTCATCACAACAGATTTCTCTGTGTGAAATTCGGGCTGCTCTCTCCCCCTCACCCCCCCCCCCACCCTCCCCAGGGAGGGCGCGTTGCTACACCACAGCGCCACCCTCCTTGTTGTTGTTGTTGTTGTTGTTGTATTTTTTCCTGCGTGCAGTTTTATTTGTTTTTCCTATCCAAGTGGGTTTTTCTACAGAATTTCGCCAGGAACAACCCTTTTGTTGCCGTAGGTTCTTTTTCGTGCGTTAAGTGCATGCTGCACACGGGACCCCCCCCCCCCTCTCTCTCTCTCTCTCTCTCTCTCACACAGAGCAATTCTCTCTCTCTCTCTCTCTCTCACAGTCATTCTCTCGCTCTCTCTCTCTCCCCCCCCTCTCTCACACAGTGAGCAATCTCTCTCTCTTTCTCAGAGCAATCTCTCTCTATCTCTCTCTCTATATATCCTGTGTGGCCTTCAAAAAAAAGAATTCTCTCTCTCTCTCTCTCTCTCTCTCTCTCTCTCTCTCACACACACACAGCAATCTCTCTGTCTCTCCCTTTCTTTCTCTGTCTCTCTGTCTCTGTCTGTCTGTCTGTCTGTCTCTCTCTAACCCCACACCCCCCCAAAAAAAACACCAACCAACCAACAATGATCACAGTTCATTCCGTGGAGTCCCCCTGCAAATGGAACTTCACTTCATCGTCGACTGCTGCTGGGGGAGTGAGGGGGGGGGGGGGGGTGGGGGGGGGGGGATTCGCATTCGGGACGGATTTTTTCTTTCTTTCTTTCTTCTCTTCTCTCTTCTTCCTGTCTCTCTCATTTTTTTTTTCTTCTTCTCTCCCTCTTTTTTTTTTTTTTTTTTTTTTTTTGGTGTGGGTCTTTATACGCCTATTGCTGCACGTGCGGCAATAGAAACTCCATGTTGCCGAGGCGCTTTTGTAGTCGGCGGCAAACGGAGACCGAGCGTGTCCGACTGCGGAAGGGGGAGGAGGGTAGGGGATGGAGGTGAACGGTAGGGGGTGGGGGTGTGTGATAGGGTGGGTGGATGGATGGCTGGGTGAGGGGTGGGGGTGGGGGGGTCGGCGACAGAAGAAAACCTCTTAATCCGCGAAACTTTTTTTTTTTTTTTCCACCCTGGCTTGACATAATGTTTTGCCAGACTTGTACGTACTCTACCCTACCCTTCTCTCTTCTCTCTCTCTCTCTCTCTCTCTCTCTCTCTTTCTCTCACTCGTTCGTCTCTCTTTGTCTCTGTCTCGGACTCTCTCTGTCTCTGTCTCTTTCTCTTCTGGCCTTCTTCCCTCTCCACATGGAAAATCGAAGGAAGGGTGGAAGGAAGGAAAGAAAGAAAGAAGGAAGGAAGGAGCGAAAGAAGGAAGGAAAGAAGAAAGGAAAGAAAGATGGAAAGAAAGAAGAAAGGAAAGAAAGAAGAAGGAAAGAAAGAAGGAAGGAAAAAGAAAGAAAGAAGAAAGGAAGGAAAAAAAGAAGGAAGGAAGGAAAGAAAGAAAGAATGAAGGAATGAAGGAAAGAAAGAAGAATAAGAAAGGAAAAAGAAAGAAGGAAGGAAAGAAAGAAAGAAGGAAGGAAGGAAAGAAAGAAGAAAGGAAAGAAAGAAGGAAGGAAAGAAAGAAAGAAGGAAGGAAGGAAAGAAGGAAAGAAACATTATCCTTAGATCTCAAATTCCTTGCCCCTGCTTTTCTCGTCATTAAGTTGCTTGAATTCGTTGTTTTTTTTTCATTCTTTATTTTTCTTTTCTTTTCTTTTCTTTTATTTATTTAAAAAAAAAATATTGGAACTGTCTTCTTGTTTGGTTGGGTCTTCTTCTGCTTCTTTTTCTTATTCTTCCAAGCAGTTATCCCCGTGTGTCCTCGTGTTACGTTTTTTTCTGTTTTTTTTTTTAATTCCCTCCACACCCTCTCTCTCTCTCTCTCTCTCTCTCTCTCTCTAAGAAAAATCGCTGCTTCGTAAAGCCAACATAATGTATGTGTTTTTTTTTGCTAGTCTATATTAATTCTGATTTGCTGATATTGTTTCGATA
>NC_134888.1:20506848-20511848 GCF_041734735.1 Babylonia areolata | reverse complement strand
GAGAGAGAGAGGGGGGGGGGAGAATGAGGGAGAGAGAGAGAGGGGGGGAGAATGAGGGAGAGAGAGAGATAATGAGGTGTAGGATAGAGAGAGGAGGTGAATCATAGAGAGTGAGAGAGAGAATGAGGTGTAGGAGAGAGAGAGAGAGAGAGAGAGAGAGAGAGAGAGAGAGAGGAGGAGAATCAGAGAGAGAGAGAGTGAGTGAGAGAGAGACGTAAGTGGGGCCGTGGAGGGGGGCGGGAAGGGGTGCGGAGGTGGGGGGGGGGCGCGGGGATGGGGTGCGTGTGTGTGTGGGGGGGGGGGGGGGGCGAGGCCGGGGGAATGGGGAAGATAAGTTTAGTTCATATTACCACTATAAAGTATGTTCAAAGAGTTATTATTACACGAGATGATAACCGAGGGTAGTAGAGATGGAGTTGGAGGTGGAATGAGGTGGCGTACAGGCTATCTATCTATCTATCTATCTCTCTCTATCTATCCATCAGTCCGTCCGTCCGTCGATCTGTCATTATGTATCCATCTATCCAAGCATCCATTCATCCATCTATCTGTCTATCTATCTATCTGTCTACCTACGTATCTATGTATCTTTCTATCTCTATCCATCCGTCCGTCCGTCCGTCCGTCGATCTATCTGTCATTATGTATCCATCTATCCAGTCATCCATTCAGCCATCCATCTATCTATCTATCTATCTATATCGGCACACCTCCTCCCCTTCCTTCCCCCTTGGTTTTTTTAAATTTTTTTTTTATTAAACGCTGCTAATTTCAAGAAACACCAGACAAAATACAAGCCGTTTGGACTATAAAGAAGAACACGACTGGAGCAACCACCACCACCACCACCGCCACCACTAGTAAGTATCAATCAGTGAGAGCGAGCAAGTCGTTCGTTATGTGGTTTGTACACTCTCGAGTAACTCTGGCACTGGTACATAAGTATAGTGAGACAGCTGGTAGTACTGGGTGGTAGCGGTGTAGTGATTTGTCCGTCTCTGTCTGTCTGTCTGTCTGTCTGTCTCTCTCTCTCGGCAGGTGTAAATATTTTGTTTTGTCGTCCTTAACGTGCAGGGCGGCTTCTCTTTGAAGCGTTGGGGGGGTCCTCTTCGTCTCGCCGCGCGTGCGCAACTGGGTTTGTTTTGTTTTGTGTGTGTGTGTGTGTATGTGTGTGTGTGTGTGTGTGTGTGTGTGTGTGTGTGTGTGTGTGTGTGCGCGCGCGCTCTATTCTAGATCCATGATTTTCTTTCTCTCTTTCTCTCCATGGTGGTAATAGGAGTGAAGGTAGAGAAGAGTAAAGACGGAGAGAGAGAGAGAGAGAGAGAGAGAGAGAGAGAGAGAGAGAGAGAGAGAGAGAGAGAGAGAGAAGGGATGGAGAGAGAGAGAGAGAGAGAGAGCTCGTTGAAGAGCGCATTGTCGCAGGGAGACACTCTTGTCGGAGGGTGTGTAGTGTGTGCGGTAGGGTGTTTTTGGGGCGTGGGTTGCCCGATTCGCTTGAGTGGGTTTTGGAGAGAGAGAGAGAGAGAGAGAGCAGAAGAGGTGGGGGTGTGGGAGGTAGAGGGGGGGACGGCAGGACAGTGGGGTAGAGACGAGAGAGAGAGAGAGAGAGAGAGAGAGAGAGGGGGGGGGGGGAAGTCTGTGAGGGTGTGGGTGGCGTGGGGTGGTGGCCGGGGTGTGGTCTGTGTGGCAGAGTAGAGGGCTTTTCTTGTGTGTCTTGCTCCTTTACCCGTTTTGTGTGTGTGTGTGGGGGGGGGGGTGGTAGTGGTGGAGTGGCGCTTAACAATTTGTTCACTGCTGCTGACAGTGCATTACACGCTTAACGCACACACACACACACACGCACACACACACACGCACACACACACGCACGCACGCACACACACACACACACACACAGCCCAAAGTTAAAGCGAACGAGTCAAAAGAAGAAGAGAACACGTCAATAAAACGCGATATGCTTTGAATGGGACAAATCACGAGACAAGAGGAACGAAAGAAAGAAACAAAAACAACAACAACAACAACAACAATAAGCCACGTGATCTTCCAAGAAAAGCAAACAATGGCTGAAAATGTCACAAAGAAAACAAAATAATTATTAAAAAAAAGAAAAAAAAAGCAAACAATAAAAATGTTAAAAAAAAAAACGCAATGCAAGAAAAACCTACTAACCTGACCCCCTACCCAACCCCAACCCCATCCCACCCCACTCACCCCCCACACCCCCATTGTTTTTTGTTTTTTTTACCCACAATCATCAGATAGGTTACTCATGTCTGAAAAGTCTTCCCTTGCCGTATTTAAAATTTGAAAAAAGAAAAGAAAAAAAAAAACAAAAAAAAAAAAAGAAGAAAAAATAAGAAAAGGATAGAAAGCGAAGCTACGACTACCACTTATACGTATACATCGTCGACAGAGCACGCGCACGCACGCGCGAGCCGAGAGAGAGAGAGAGAGAGAGAGAGAGACAGACAGACAGACAGACAGACAGACAGACAGACACAGAAGAGACAAGAGAAAAAAAAAAAAAAAAGCAGAGAGAGAGAGAAAGTAGTAGACAAAGCCAATGAAGAGTATTAAAAAAAAAAAAAAAAAAAAGTACGTGTGTGATGAGTGAAATTGATTTGCTAACGTTAACGCGCGCGCGCGCACGCACGTGCGACCAGCCCACTACACACACACACACACACACAACTCACGACTGAGTTGACTGACGTGAACTTGCAGGTCAGTTTCCCTGTCAGTCAGTCAGTCAGTCAGTCAGTCATTGGGGCTGCTGTGTTGTTATCATTGGTTGCACGTTCCAACAGCAAGCTCTCTCTCTCTCTCTCTCTCTTTCTCTCTATTTCGCCCTGAAACTGACAGGTTCCATGGTTGCCGTGGGCTTATCTTTAGAACGCTGCGCGCCTGCTAGCGACACGAAAGGGTGTGGGGGCTGGTGGTGGGTGGGGGTGAGGAGGTGGGTGGGTGGGTGGGGCTGGGGCGGAGGGGGTTTGGGGTGGGGGTGGGGGTGGGGGGGCGAACAGTGATGAAGGGGGAAGGGTGTGTGTGTGTGTGTGGGGGGGGGGGGGGGGGGGGGGGGGGGGGGGGGGTGAAGGTGGAAGGAGTGTGAGAGGTGGTGGCTTGGAGGGTGGAAGGGAAGTTGGGGTGGGTGTGTGTGTGTGTGTGTGTGTGTGTGTGTGTGTGTGTGTTGTGTGATGGGTGTGTGTGTGTGTGTGTGTGTGTGTGTGTGTGTGTGTGTGTGTGAGGGATGTGGGTGGGGTACAGGGTAAGAGGAAACAAAAAAAATGATCTGTGAATGAGTGGGACAAGTTTGGGGCTAGCATTCGAAAAGTGTGTGTTTGTTCATTCACCCATCCCTTCCTCCCTTCCTTCCTTCCTTCCTTCGTACCTTCCTTCCTTCCTTCCTTCATTCACCCATCCCTTCCTCCCTTCCTTCATTCCTTCCTTCCTTCCTTCATTCACCCATCCCTTCCTCCCTCCCTTCCTTCCTCCCTTCTTTCATGCATTCATTCATTCATTCACCCGTCCCCTTTTCCCTTCCTTCCTTCATTCATCCATTTATTCATTCATTCATTCACCCATTCCTTCCTTCGTTCCTTCATTCATTCACCCATCCCTTCCTCCCTCCCTTCCTTCCTTCTTTCATACATTCATTCATTCACCCATCGCCTTTTCCCTTCCTTCCTTCATCCATTCATTCATTCACCCATCCCTTCCTTCCTTCCTTCTTTCCTTCACCCATCCCTTCCTTCCTCCCTTCCTTCCGTCCTTCCTTCATTCACCCATCCATTCCTTCCTTCCTTCTTCTCATCCATCCATCAATCCATCCATCCATTCATCCACTCAGCCTTTCATCCTAAACAGCGCAACGTTAACACTTCACAAACGAAATCAAACCAGATCATCAAACACATAAAGGAAAGACGGCCGTCGATCGACCCATCATGTAGCCCAGCCACCAGCCGGTTGGTCAGACAGACAGTCAGTCAGTCAGTCAGTCAATCAGGGGAAAGCAGTGAAGGCTGAAATCCTCCGGGCGAGCAGCTAGCTAGATCTATCGGGATGATGGAACTGGGAGTCGCCTGCAGTTCAGTTGGTTGGTTCTCTAGCTTCAAAAGAATGTCATAATTATCAGTCCTTTCTTTTTTTTCCAGGCCATTGCGCCCCCCTTTAGGAGTGTGGAGTGTGGAGGGTGGGAGTGGGGGGGGGGAGCTGGGTGGCGAGAGAGAGAGAGAGACAGACAGACAGAGAGAGAGAGACGGAGAGAGAGAGAGACAGAGACAGAGAGGGAGACGGAGAGAGTGTTATAGAGAAAAAGAAAGGCATGGAGACATTGAGAAGGAGGGAGGGAGGGAGAGAGAGAGAGAGAGAGAGAGAGAATCAGACAGGCTGAAAAAACAGAGGGTGGATAAAGGGAGAGACAGACAGAGAGTGAGAGAAACAGAGAGACGGAGGGAAGGACAGAAGTACAGAGAAAGAGAAGGGGAAATAAGGGAGAAATACGGAGAGGGAGAGAGAGAGAGAGAGAGAGAGGGGGGGAGGGAGGGAGAGACAGACAGAGAGAGAGAGAGAGACAGAGAGAGAGGGGGGGAGGGAGAGACAGAGAGAGAACGGAGAATCTGCTAGTGTTTAAATATTTAATTTGTTAAAACTTTTAACTAAAACGTTCCCGCATAACGGAAATACGTTTCAACAACAACAACAACAAGAAAAAGACAATTAAACAGGTAAAAGAGAAAGAACCCACACCATTGCGTTATTGCACACATTATTCGCTCACGCACGTTCACGAACACATGCACACACGCGCGCGCACACACACACACACACACACACACACACAGAGGCAAGCAGACAGACAGACAGACAGACAGACAGGCAGAGAGAGAGAGTGAGTCTGACCTTTCATGCCAAGCGAACATTTCGGCAGACGCTTCCGATGGACAACTACCGTGCCACACGCACATTGCGTAGTGCTCGTTGTTTTGTGTCATTAC
>NC_134888.1:20499348-20504348 GCF_041734735.1 Babylonia areolata | reverse complement strand
CGTTTTTATCTAATCTCTTTTTAAAAAGAATCATTTTGTTTTCTATCATTTCATCTTATTTCTTTCTTTTTTTTTATAGTTTAGTTTGCTTCATTGAAAAAAAAACCAAACAAACAAAAATCAGTTTATTTCATTTCGTTCATTTCATTTCATTTCTATGCTATCATTTTGGTACACACACACACACACACACACACACACACACACACACACACACACACACACTTGCGGTAGACTGACTTAAAAAAAAAATCGACCCCCCAAAAAAAAACCCAAAACAACAACAATAAAAAAACAAAAAACAAAAAACAAACAAAAAAAGCAAAAACAAAAAACCAAAAAAAACCAACAACAAAAAACAAAACAAAAAAACAAAAACAACAAAAAAACACCAACAAAACAAAAACAACCCAGTGCGAAGTCCATAATAATTTTTTTGTTGTTGTATATATATATATATAAAGAACCCAGCAAATGAACTCACCAGTATAGAGATAGCCACCACGCCCCACACCCCTCTCCGGACCCCCCACCACACCCCTATCCACACTCCCACCCCCACCCCCACCTCCACCCCCCGTCTGTCTGTCACCTTCATGGCTGACTCAGCCAGGTGTCTGGGGTGGGGTGGGTGGGGGGTCGGTGGGGGGTCAAAATAGATAAGTATTGAAGGCGCTGGCGGCCCGCTTTGAAGTAGGTAAGGGGCCAGGTGTGAATGAGGCGGTGCTTACTGATGTGCTGTCAGCCCAGCCGGGGGTACCTTCCCGGGTACCCCCCCCCCCCCCACACACACACACACACACCTCGCCGATTTGCACCCGGGGTGGCTGTGACCTGATAATAGATATTATTCTGTTCTTCTGCCCTAACAAGGGATAGGAGGTCAGGGTTCAAGCTGTGTGGTTTGAGTAAGGGGTGGGGGGGGGGTGTCTTGGTTTCCCTGTAGTGTGGATATATACACGAGTACACGAGTATATATATATATATATATATATATATATATATATATATATATATATATATATACTCGTGTACGTTGTCTGAGAGAGTTCCTGGTCTCTGACTGGGTGGATTTGCACCCTGATTGTTCTTTGTGTGGCTCCAGTTAGGGGGAGGGAGGAGGAGGCGGTTGGGGGAGGGGAGTGTTTGGGGGTGGGGGTGGGGGGTGGGGTGGTGGTACATGGAGTGTCGGGATGTGGTGGTGGTGGTGGTGATGGAGGAGGATTGGGGTGGGGGTGGGGGTGTAGGGGTGATGAGAGTAAGGGAGAAGTGGGGAGGGGAAAGGTGTGTGTGTGTGTGTGAGGGGGGGGGAGGGGGTGGGGGGGCGGGGGGGTGGAAGTGGAGGGTGAGGAGGAGTGACAGGGTGAATGAAATGGTTGAGAACCCGAGAACCCCCCCCCCCACACACCCTCCCCTCCAAAAAAAAAAGAAAGAAAAAAACAACAACAAAAAACAAAAACAAAACAAGAAACAACAACAACAAACAAAACCAAAACAACAATACAAAACAAAAAGAAAAACGACAACTACAACAAAACAAAACAACAACAAAGACAACAAACAATCGAACAAACTAACAAACCAACGAAACCCAAAGAAAAATCAAAAACAGACCAAAACGAAAAAAAAAAAAAAAAAAAGAAAAGGAAAAAAAAAGAAAGAGAAAGAAACCAAACACACACACACACACACACACACACACACACACACACACACACACACACACATCCCGAAGCGAAACAAATCTTATTTCAAGAGGGTAATGGAAGACGCACTAATACTATTTGAAAAAAAAAAAAACAACCACCCAAAAAACACCCCCCAAAAACAAAAACAACAAACAAACAAACAAAAAAACCCAACTTTACTTCCAGCTCTCTGTAAAAAAAAACAAACTTTTTTTTTCTTCTTTTTTTTTTTCCTTTTCTTTTTCTTTTTTTCCCCCTCAAGGCCTGACTAAGCGCGTCGGGTTGCGCTGCTGGTCAGGCATCTGCTTGGCAGATGTGGTGTAGCGTATATGGATTTGTCCGAACGCAGTGACGCCTCCTTGAGCTACTGAAACTGAAACTGTAAAAAAAAAAAAATCAAAAAAATCAACCAAACAAAAAACAAACAAACTAACATGTGAACAAGTAATATTCCGTATACCGCAGAGGCCTAATGAAGTTGGACGTGGTGGGGAGAGATGTGTCAAAGTACGTACAGTTGGTACAGTGTGTGTCTCTTGTCGACGTTGCGTTGGTGTCCAAAGTTTGAATACTAACCAAATACTGCTGCTGCTACTACTGCTGCTGCTACTACTACTACTACTACCACTACTACTACTGCTGCTACTAATGATAATAATGACAATGACATTGACAATAACGATAGTAATAATAATAATAACAACAACAACAGCAATGATAAACTTCTTTCTATGTCTGTCTGTCTGTCTGTTTCGTCTCTCTGTCTGTGTCTTTATTTCTGTCTTTCTCTTTCTCTTCGTTTTTTTTTCTTTCTGTTTCTCTGTAATAATGATGCACACACACACACACACGAACGAACACACACACACACACACACACACACACACACACCTTCTCTCTCTCTCTCTCTCTTCTCTCTCTCTCTCTCTGTCTCTGTCTGTGTCTCTTCCCCCTCCCATTCGCCCCCTCCCCTAACCCCACCCCCACCCCCACCCCCCCAAAACCCACACCCTCCCTCCCCCTCCTCCTCTCCCATCCCCGCCCTGTTCGCGGTTCGTAATTTGCAACGCAATCTCAGGCCGCCGACCAAGCAAGGCAGGCAGGCAGGACAGACCAGACAGATACAGGGGGAGGGAGAGAGAGAGAGAGAGAGAGAGAGAGAGAGAGAGAGAGAGAGAGAGAGAAAACGATATCAATAAACACGGCACACATAACAGGCCGGCCGGAATGCATAAACAAACTGCAGCCACGTATGGTATACACACACACACACACACACACACACACACACACACACACACACACACGCATACACACACACACGCACACGCACATACGCACACACTCACACACACAAACACATACACACGCACACACACACACACACACATACACACACAGCCACGCACACACTCACACACACACATACACACACATACACATACGATCTCTCTCTTTCTCTCTCTCACACACACATTCACGCACGCACACACACACACACACGCTCTCTCTCTCACACACACACAAGCTCTCACACACACACACACACACACACACACACACACACACACACACGCATACACACACACACACACGCATACACACACATACCCATACGCTCTCTCTCTCTCTCTCACACATATTCACGCACGCACAAATACACAAACACACATTCGTCTAATATCGCTTACAGTGAAAAGACGTTAAACTAAAGAACGAACACAAACACACATTCACACGCACGCAGACGCACGCAAGCACGTTCACACACACACACACACACACACACGCGCGCGCGCGCACACACACACACACACACACACACACACACACACACACACACACACACACACACACACACACATACACACACTGCCGAAAGAAGGCTGTCACATACACATGTTGGTATGGTGTTCTACTTTAGGAGAATGATTATTTAGATTGGTAACGAGACCCTGGCAAGCGTTAGTCAGTCAGTCGATTCTTAACGTATCACAGTTTCAAACGCACGCCTATACATACACTCTCTCTCTCTCTCTCTCTCCATTTTATAGTGGGGGAGGATGTGGGGGGAGTGGGGGGTACACAGACAGAGTATTTTTAGGTTGTTTGGCCTATTGAAAACGGAGTACGGCTGCCTACACAGCGGGGTTAAAACGGACATGCACATAAAACTCCCAATACGAACGAGTACGAGTGAACGTGGAATTTGTAGCCGACGAACGAAGAAGAAGAAGAAGAAGATTGAATGATTGATTGAATCTTTAATAGGTAAAGAATTAAGCACAGTAAAGGCCTTTTTACAATTCTGCCCATTTAACGACACAAAACATAAAAATAAAGGACACAAAACAAAAAAAAGAAAAAAAAAGAAAAAAAAGAAGAAATAAAGTGAAATAAAATAATAATAAGAACGACGAATAAGAATAGTAACTGGAATAGTTTATTAAGGTAACAAAAAAGAAGAGAAGAAGAAGATGAAGAAGAAGAAGAAGAAGAAGAAGATGAAGAAGATGATGATGATGATGATGATGTGATTGTGATTGTATGATATGATGATAAATACGGTTAGAAGGAAGTTTCTATTGCATTTCGTTTTATTTCTGTTTATTTTCCTTACAAGTATGTAATTTTCCTTACAAGTATATATATAACCAAGCTTTAGAAACGTCTTAGTGTTTACAGCGGACCAAAGCGCGTTGGTTTTATCGAGATTTTTTTTTTTTATCGTCCACAAGGCTTGGGTTTCTGACAAGCTGTTTAAAAAAGGGGGGAAAAAAAGGAAGAAGAAGAAGAAGAAGAAAAAAAAAGATTCTGGGGAGATTAGAACATTGTTTCAGCCAACTTGACATCTCCTTGTGAAAGAAACACCACTCCGCTAAAACAATGTATACACACACACACACACACACACACACACACACACACACACATATATATATATATATATATATATATATATATATATATATATATATACAGAGAGAGAGAGAGAGAGAGAGAGAGAGCAACCTTCTTCAAAACCAAGACCGAAGCCTTAACATCTTGCCTTTAAGTTTAACTCTCTCCATACGAACGGCGAAAGAGACGACGTTAACAGCGTTTCACCCCAGTTACCATCATCAAAATATTGCAAGGGGAACGCTCTTATACTGAAGAGGTGAATGTTGACAAAGAATTCCACAATTCTGACGACAGAAGCTAAAGGTTGGGTCATTCACACACCCACTGGATATCCGAGGGGTCTGTGTAGAGGAGAAGAGAGGACTGGCCGTACTGAGTGAGTTAACGGCTTCAGCCGACAGGTCTCTA
>NC_134888.1:20479348-20494348 GCF_041734735.1 Babylonia areolata | reverse complement strand
AAGCAAAAACAAAAACAAAAAAACCCAAACAAAACAAAACAAAAAAACAACAAACAACAACAACAAAACCACAAAAACCCCACCAAAGAAACAAACAAACAATCAAAAAACAACAACCAAAAACCGGCAGTAGACTTAAAAGGTCAAAACACGAAGCCCTGTATGAAAAAGGTCGTGTCGGCCTGTCCAAGATAAAAAATGAAAGAGAAGGAGAGAGAGAGAGAGACAGAGACAGAGACAGAGACAGAGAGAGGGGCAGAGAGAGACATCTAGTGGCATTCAGCGACAGGCAGACAGACAGACAAACAGACAGACAGACAGACAGGCAAGTTCAGTCAGAAACAAAAGGCCAGACATGGTATGGAAGACCCCCCCCCCCCCCCCAAAAAAAAAAAAAAAAAAAATCAAACCAAAACCCAAGAGATACTTTGCGTTTTATTACCATTCTTTTCTTTTAGTTTCTTTCTTTCTTTCTATCTTTTTCTTTCTTCTACTTTTCCTTTCTTTCTGTTTTTCTTTCTTTCCATTCATATATCTTTCTTTGTTTCTGTGTTTTTCTTTCTTTCCTTCTTTCTGTTTTTCTTTCTTTCTATTCTTATTTCTTTCTCTGTTTCTTTGTTTTTCTTTCTTTCTTTCTTTCTGTTTTTCTTTCGTTCTTTCTTTCTCTCTTTCTTCTTTTTTTTTTCTTTCATTCTTTCTGTTGTCTTTCTGTTTCTTTCTTTCTTTTGTTTTATTTGTTTTCTTTCTGTTTTTTTTTTCTGTCTGTCTGTCTGTCTATCTTTCTGCTTTTCTTTCTTTTCTTTCTTTCTTCTTTCTTTCTTTCTTTCTTTTTTCTTGTTCTCTAACAAGAGTGGTTGCTAAGCAGACTGTCTGGTATAGAAAGGAAGAAAGAAACACACAAAGCAACAACCCCCACCCCCCCACCCCCCCACTCACCTCCACCCCTCCCTCTCACGCATCCACACCCCCCCCGCCCCCCCCCCACCCCCGATCCCTTCAAACTGTAAGCAGCCTCCTCCTCCTTCTTCCCCTTCCTCCACCTCCTCACGCCCACCCCCCCCCCCCCCCCCACCCCTCCCACCACCATCCAATACCCACTCTTCATCATACCACCTCTTGCTGTACTGCAAGCAGTGCTACTACTACTACTACTACTACTACTACTACTACTGCTGCTGCTGCTGCTGCTGCTGCTGCAACGCTGTATGTACGTCTCTCCCCCCCCCCCCCCCCAATGCAGCGCTGCGCGGCAAGGGGGCTGGTTGGCTGGTTGGCTTCTTTGGACAACCTTCAAGTTTGGCTCCGCCCCTCCCCTCCCCTCCGCCCGCCCCCCCCCCCCCCGCCCCTCTCCTCCCTTTCGTCTTCCCTCTACTTCCCACCCCCACCCCCCCAATCCTACCTCCATCCTTTCCCCCCCCCTCCCCTCCCCACCGCCCTACTCACCCATCCTAGCGATCCATCCACCACTCCACACAACTCTCTTTACTTCTCTCCTCTTCTCCATCGATCTGATGATGGCTGTTGGTTGTATTGGTTGCATGCGTGGCGCGCGCGTGCGTGCGTGTGTGTGTGTGTGTGTGTGTGTGTGTGTGTTTGTAGACAGTCTGTGTGTGTGTGTGTGTGTGTGTGTGTGTGTGCGTGTGTGTGTGTTTGTGTGTGTCTGTGCAGTAATGTTAGTGTTGCTGCATTTTTTTTAAAGTGTGTTGGCTTAGAACTTGGAAAACAATCTCTCGCTCCCTCTCTCCCTCTCTCTCTCTCTCTCCTTCTCTGCCCCCCCCCCCTCTCTCTCTGTCCCCCTCTCTCTCCCTCTCTCTCTGCCCGGGAAGGGGGTGGTCGGACTGTGTGTTTGAGGGAGGGGATAGTGAAGGGCGGGGACAGTGAATTATCTTTCCTGTAGAGAGAAAGGGGGGGTGAGAGGGGCGGGGGGGGGGGATAGGAAACTGAGCTGGTAGGTGTAACACACATACACACACACACACACAGGTTTGGAGTCAATGTGCAAGTGTTTCCAGGGTTGGAATCATTACATTAATTAAGAAAATTTGTTCAACCATTCCCCCATACCACTCCACGCTAGCTTTTACACTCGTTGTTTCTGACTATCCGACTGTTTGTGTTTCCGACTGTCTGTCTCTTTGTCTGTCTGTCTGTCTGTCTGTCTCTCTCTCTCTCTCTCTCTCTCTCTCACACACACACCTACCTGCTCAGTTCCCCCCCCCCCCCCCGTCCCCCTGTTCTTTCTCTAGGAAAGAAACTCATAATTTATGATACCCTTATTATATGTAGCCGATAGACAAACGTATGCTTTCAAGAGAGAGAGAGAGAGAGAGAGAGAGAGAGAGAGAGAGAGAGAGAGAGAGAGACCAGACTGATAGACACACAGAGAGGCAGACAGACAGACAGAAACAGATACAGATACAGATAGAAAGGGAGTTTTCGCCATGGAACTCCGCGTGTCGCTCGTCGGACTTTTCCACTGTTCGTTCATGCATATTGTCGGCAAGCTGCATGGACAGGATAGATAGATAGATAGATAGATAGATAGATGCTGTTGACAGTCCTTCACAACATCCCTTAGTGGGTGGTATAGAACCCCCCCCCCCCCCCCCCCCCCGCTCCCCGCCCCCCTCCTGCAAGAACATGGTATCATGGTCAGTCTGGCAGCCACGCGGAACGTTTAGCAGCAGGCAGAAAGCAGCCCTGCCTCTTTCCTGTATAACCCCTCTCCACACACCCCACCCACGCCCCTCCACTTCCAGCCTGAGGCTTGGTATGGATGGAAGGGTCTCTCTCTCTCTCTCTCCCTCCTCTCTGTCTCTCTCTCTAGG
The DNA here is from genome assembly GCF_041734735.1 of Babylonia areolata. Classification (NCBI taxonomy): domain Eukaryota; kingdom Metazoa; phylum Mollusca; class Gastropoda; order Neogastropoda; family Buccinidae; genus Babylonia; species Babylonia areolata. The sequence goes on along the minus strand of NC_134888.1, from coordinate 20,491,520 downwards.
GAGGACATTAGGGGGGAGGGGGAAGGGGAAGGGGATAAATGATCGCAGATTAAGTGGTACTGCCGTCGTTGTGTCGAGCGAGCTGACAGCTCGTTTGATGAGAGAGAGAGAGAGAGAGAGAGTGACAGGGTCTGCAGAGCGATGAGCAATGAGAATTTGACCGTCCAACCGTCCGTCCGTCCATCTTTGGAGAAGCTAGGTTGGCGTGACCACCAGCTAGCTCCCCCCGCCCCCTACGGTCTCCGTGCCCCCGCGACCGCCCCCCCCCCCACTCAGCCCCCCGCCCAGCCCCCCCTCCCCCTCCCCGACTACCCAGGATGGCGCTGAGGTGATATTAGCGGTAGACAACAAAAGCGTTAACACCAAGAGTGCTGCTGTGCTGTGCTGTGCTGCGCTGCGCTGTGCTGTGCTGTGCCCCCTGTCTGCGGAGCGGACCACTGCTGAGTTCTCTGGTCCTTGAAGAGCCGTCAGAAAGGGAAACGCAGTGAAAGCTCAAGGGAGGAGGAGGAGGAGGAGGAGGAGGAGAGGGGTAGGGAGTTAAGGGACGAAATCTGAGTGATGGGTGCAAGTGCGTGTGGTGGTGGTGGTGGTGGTGATGGGGAGGTGGTGGGAGAGGGGAGTAGGGAGACACGTCGGGTGGGGGGGGGGGGGGGGGGGGGGGGACGGTGAAAGGTCCCTTGGGAGTAGGTGGTGGAGGTGGTGGTGGTGGTTAGTGGTTGGTAGTGGTTCTGTCGCAAATCGGAGGGCTGAGAGATGACTGACAGTGGCGTCTGTCTGATTTTGTTATGATTTGTGCTGTTTCGTGATTGCTAGTCAGTCTGGTTCCTCCACCCCCCCCCCCCGACACCCACCCCCTCACCGCACCTCTCCCTCCCCCACCCCCGTCTCCTTTCCTTCTTGTTGGCTGACATTCACATTCTCAAGAAGCATCCCTCTCCCTTTTTACGGACATGCTGTTTTGAATTTGACAATACTCGCATAATTTGTGTACGAACTTTTAAGATATTTTGCAGACTTGTTGATGATATCCTGAGGTTACTGTGTGAAAATTTTTCAATGAATTCGGTTTCTCTATATCACTGAGAAAATACTTGTCAAAAAGCGGTTCACTTTTTTTTTTCTTTTTTTTTTTGGGGGGGGGGGGGGGGGGACACTACTCGATATGATAAGTCCATGTCTCCTTCCCACTATTCGCCTGTTGTCCTTATCCATCTCACTTTGTTTGGCGTTTTCTTTGTTTTCTATGTCTCATCTTTATTTTCTGGGCCTTTCTTTTTTTTTCTTTTTTTTCTTCTTTTTCTTTTCCTGCTAGAAGCCAGCGCAGACGTTGATCAGATTTCTTTCTGTGTGTGGATATGGGAGATAACTTTTCTTGTTCTTGTTCTGTGTTCATTGTACTTGAAGCAAACGCCTTGCTTTCTTCTTTCTTTCTTTCTTTTTTTCTTTCTCCCCCCCCCCCCCCCTCTCTCTCTCTTTTTGCTGCGTCAGTGAGTTAGAGTTTTGTTTTTTCCTTATTTGAACATACAATTGCATTTGTTGGTGGTACTTTTAGTAGTGCTCTCTCTCTCTCTCTCCCTCGTTGTGTGTGCGTGTGTTCGTGTGTGTGTGTGCATGTGTTCGTGTGTGTGTGTGTGTGTGTGTGTGTGTGTGTGTGTGTTAGTGTTACAGATAAAAATAATTTTACAGAGGGGTCAAAGTTTGTTGTTGTTGTTGTTGTTTTTTTCCTGAAAAGAGTGGCAACAGTGGTAAAGTTGTTTGTTCGTTTTTTGTTTGTTTGGCTGGTTGGTTTTTAGTTGGGTTAGGTTATTATGCTTTGAAAATGAATAATGAAGAAAAAAAAAGTACAAAAAATGAATAAACAATTAATCCCCCCTTTTTTTTTTCTCTCTCTCTCTCCTCCTTTCTCTTTGTTTTTTTGCAGGAGAGAAACCGTTCAAGTGTGAGTTCGAGGGCTGCGACCGTCGCTTCGCCAACAGCTCGGACCGCAAGAAGCACTCGCACGTGCACACGTCGGACAAGCCGTACAACTGCAAGGTGAAGGGCTGCGACAAGTCGTACACGCACCCGTCCTCGCTGCGCAAGCACATGAAGGTGCACGGGAAGACCTCTCCGATCCCAGGAGACGGCGACGGCTACGACTCGGACCCGGAGAGCCCCAGCTCCGACAGCAACCCTGCCCAAAGTCCTCCGCCCACCTTGGTCACCAGCCCCCCCACACCGACGCCACCTGCTTCGTCCGCGGCACCCACCATCGTCAGCAGCAGCGGCGGTGGTGGCGGGAGTCATCGCAGCGTGGGAGTGGGGTCTAGGGAGTCTGGTGGATTGGGGTTGGGATCCAACGGAGGTAGCAGTGCAGGAGGAGGAGGAGGTGGAGGAGGAGGAGGAGGAAGCAGTAGCAGCAGCAACAACAACAACAACAACAGCAGCAGTAGTAGTAACAACAACAACAACAACAACAGCGCAGGAGGTGGTGGAGGTGGAGGAGGAGGCGGAGGAGGAGGGGGTTCTTCATCGTCCACCTCCTCCTCGTCGTCGTCGTCGTCTTCAGCGTTGATGGGGCTCAGCCTGGGCTCCCCGCCAGCGGTGGTGGCCGGCGGCCACTACACGACCCACCACCCGGCCCACCACCCTCACCCGCACCACCCCCACCACCACTCCAACGCCGCCTCCCACCTCTCCCACAACTCCCAGCACCCAGCTGCCCCACCCCCACCACCGCCTCCTCCTCCGCCGCCGCCCTTGCTGGGCCACCCTCCCAACCTGGCCGAGTGGTACGTCTGTCAGAACGCCGGGGTCAGCATGGCTGCGGCGGCTGGTGGTGGAGGCGGGGTCCCCGTGTCCGTGTCGGACCACCCCCACCCCCACCACCCCCACCCCCACCACCACCACTCGCCCATCACCTCGCTCAGCCACCTGGCGTCGCTCACCGGCCACCACCACCACCCGCCCACCGTCGTGCAGTACACGTGACGTCAGGCCCCGTGGTGAGCAGTGTGGTCTGTCACCACCACCACCACTACCACCACCACCAGCCACTGATTGGATGGTGTTTGGGTTTTTTGACCCCTCCCCCCCCCTATCCCAAAGTTATCCCTCTCCACGGACTGTCCCCCCCCCCTCCCCTCGATCTTCTTCTGCTGCACCACGTTTTGACTCCCCTCCCCACCCCCCCCCCAACCCCCTTTGACCCCACCCCCTCCCTCTCCCTCTCCATCCACACCTTCTGAAAACAAACAAACAAACAAACAACAAAACATTCATATCCAAGCAGCGCCTCTGCAAAGATTGTGACGTTGCTAGGGAAGTTGTTGGGTTTTAATTTTGTTTGTTTGGTTTTTTTATGGTTTTTTTTTTTGCTTTTGTTTTACAAAGTGTGGTGAAGGAAGGATGATGATGACGATGACGATGATGATGATGGTGATGGTGGTGGTCCGTGTTGAGGGAGAGGTTTTTTGGGTGTTTTTTTTTTTCTCTCTCTCTCTCTTCCTTAATGAGTGGGTGGCCTAATTTGTGACAGCACTTTTTTTTTTTTTTTTTTTTTTTGAGGGGTGTGCTGCTACTATCCTCCTTTAAAAAAAAAAAATAATAAAGTTCTTGTTTCTTGTAAGCTGGATGTGTATGTGGCGCGATTTTTTCTGGACCAGCCCCGCCCATAGGATCTAGCCAACCAGAAAGGAACTGACTCACTTTGTTTTTGTTGTTGTTGTTGTTGTTGTTGTTGAAGTATCTGGATTCGTAGAGAGGAGGAGGAGGAGGAGGAGGAAGAGGAGGAGGGGTGGGAGTGTGTGGTGTATGGTAGGTGCAAAACATTTCACTAACTCCTACAACCCCCTCCTCAACCTCCCTCCCTATCTCCCTCCCTCCCTCCTATTCCCTCCAGCCTTCGAGGCTACCTATCAAATGGTAGTCGGACATGTTGAAGGAAGAGGAAGATGAGGAGGAGGAGGAGCAGAAGCAGTAGCAGCAGCAGCAAGTTTGTTTTTTTTTTGTTTGTTTTTTTTTCCAGCTGGTGGCATGGTGTATTTGTGTGTGTGTGTGTGTGTGTGTGTATTTTTTTCTTTCACCAAAGACATGATCCATGAAGTGGTGACGAACTATGGTGGTGCTTCTTGGCCTCGATCTGCTTGGCCACATTTCTTCCGTGGAGGATTTTTTTTTTTTTTTTTGGTTTGTTTTACTTGTTTGTTTCATGTTATTATTGATTATGATGATTTTGTTTTTGATTGTGTTTGGATTGACTCTTTTTTTTTTTTTTTCGGTTGTTGTTGTTGTTGTTGTTGTTTTACTTTTCTTGATGATAATGAATGACTTAATTATGTGGGTGTTGGGTTTTCTTAGTTCACAAGAGATGATGAGAGCGTTGAGAGCTGGGAGGGAAAGGGGGTGGGGGGTGGGGGGGAGTGAGGGATGAGATTAGGGATTTTTGTGGTGGTGCTAATCCCCATAAATCCCATTCTTGTCTTCATCATCACCCCTTCAACACTCATGTCTTGATCATCATCATAATGTAATAATAATAATAATAGTTGTCATTATTATTCTCTCCTCCCTCGTCATTTGCCCCCCCCCACCCCCCCGCTGCCACCCCCCCCCCTCCACGCCGCCCTGCCCTCTCACCCTCCTTCCACCCTTCTCCTCCTCCTCCTTCTCCTTCCAGCACCATATCTGTTTGTTGTTCTTCAACAAAGACAAATATGGTGTGTGAAGAAGGGGGTCGGAGGTGGGGGTTCGGGTACGAGGGGGAGGGGTGGGGGTGGGGGGTTATGGTCAGTCCTTGTGAGTGAGTGATTTAATATTGATATATATATATATATATATTTTATTATTTTTTTTAAATTCCATTGTCATTATTAGTACTTTTTAATCGCAACGGAACTTGTCAGATTAGTCTGTGTTATCTTCTTCGTCATCCCCGACTTAAAAAAAAAAAAAAAAATTTTAATATAATAATATGTCTTTAAAGACAATGATCACGATATATATATATATATATATATATATATATATATATATATATATATATATATATATATATATATATATATATATATATATAACCGACTTGTGCGCTTTTAATAACTCGGGTACAACTGTTGCTTAGCTGGGGGAAAAAAAACACAAAACAAAACAAAAACCAAAGCGAGAAAGAGTTGTGCAGTTATTGATTGATCGTTACGTCGTCATGTCTGTGTGGTGATCACCACCGTTGGTTGTTACTGGAGTGATGAAGCATTGACAGTGTTGCGACTAACTTAGGAAGAGAAGGAGGAGGAGGAAGAAGAAGATGAAGAAAAGAAGACGAAGAAGAAGAAACAAAAAACAAACAAACCAACCCAACTTAGAACTTGAAAACAAGACAAGCGATGCATTGTCACTGCCTGAAATCACGTAGTGTGTGTGTGCGTGTGTGTGTGTGTGTGTGTGTGTGTGTGTGTGTGTGTGTGTGTGTGTGTGTGTGTGTGTGTGTGTGTGTGTGTGTGTGTGTGTGTTCATTCTAAATTCGTTTTGGTATTTCCCACGTCTTTCTCTGCGGAAATTCAATATCAATGACTTCTTACTGTTGGCAACCGACGAAGCTGAAAATTGTATTTCATTGTTTTGTTTTGTTTTGTTTTAAGGTTGTAGAGTCTGATATTTGCATCGTGTTGGTGGGGGAGTGGGTGGGGGTGGGGGTGGGGCGTAAAATCTATAATAAATAAGAAGATAGATGATTGTTAGCACTACAAAGCAAGATGTAAATGTCTCTTTTGATTGAGTTTGAATTTCATGCTTTTGTTGAGGCTTTCTGATTATTTATTCCAATTTTTTGGCTTTTCTGCACGCAGATATTTAATGGTGAACTGGCGGAAAACAAAACAATGACGCACACACACACACACACACACAGACACACACACACACAACAACAACAACAACAACAACAACATCAAACACTCATCCTGAAACTATGGATAGTCTGTGAAATGACATTGGATTGCAAGGGGAAATAAAATAAAATAAAATTTAAAAAAAAAAAAAGAGAGAGAAGAATATGGACGTGAATGACAAAAATGCGAACACGAACTGTTGATCTTTCTTCTTCTTTTTTTTTTATATATAGTTTTTTTTTAAATATGTTTTTTTATATACAAATATTATGTAAGCGAAAAAAAATCACAGGTGGGGTTGTGGCGCTTTACAATTTTATTTTGGTGGTTGCCTTTTTGTTTTTTAAAGATTGGGTATGCATCTGCTGTGTTTATATTTTAGAACATTTTTTTTATGATTCGTTTTTCTTTTTAGAAAACAAAAGGATTGCTTATGTGGCACTGTCTGAACCTGGGTTGTTTATCAATGATTATGATTATGAATCTATGTATGACCGTAACTGAGCAGACACAGACGGTGTTCAAATTCCTAGTTGGTGTAACGTGAAAAGCAAGGGAAAGATGATGAGGAAGGTGGAGGAAGAAGAGGAGGAGGAGGGGGTGTGTTGTTTTAATTTTAGATGAACAGAAGTATAGGATAGTGTTTCTTGGACGAAGATGAACACTGGTGATTAAAGAGAGAGACAAAGAAAGTTCTACTGTTTGCGCACGGAAACGATCCCTCGGCAGTCAGCTATACATAGTGTGCAAAAGCGCCTGTTTTGGTTTTGATTTTTTCCTGACCTTTTCACCCTCCCCCTCTCTCTTTCCCCAATTATTTCATACCCTTGTCAGGGGGCAGAATGGATTTTGTTTGTTCCAGATTTGGTTTCGGTCTTGAATTGTTAGAACAGGATCATCCTAAAGCGAATACTTTGTTGTTGTTTTAATTTTTATGTTTGGGTTTGTTTTTTGTTATTGTACTTTCTGGTATTTTCAAGAGCGAAAAAAAAATGTGTAAAATAATACTGCCATAATTATATTTGTTTTCTGTTCGGAGACTAAAGTATAGACTTGAGACTTGTTCAATACGTGTGGCTGAGAGAGAGAGAGAGAGAGAGAGAGAGAGAGCTCGTTGCTTTTAGTATGCGTATTACAGGTTTGCACGATTTTATTTTGATTTTTCTGTTTTTTTGTTTTTTGGCGCGCGCGAGTCGTCTTAACGTGCGCGCGCACTGACATGTATGTGTAACTGATTCTGGCAATGATTCATCATCATCATCATCATCATCATACAAACCAAATTATATCACACAGGCTTGCCATGTAAACTTTATCAGTAATAATTTCAACTTGCGTTTTCCTGTTTTCCATGTTTCTTTTCCCTGTAACTTGATTTGTCATTCTGTTTTATTTTTATCAAAAGCAATACTATACTGATGATTGTGTGTGTGTGTGTGTGTGTGTGTGTGTGTGTGTGTGTGTGTGTGTGTGTGTGAGAGAGAGAGAGAGAGAGAGAGAGAGGGGCTTTTACATTGCTGTACTGATACTGATACTGTTTTTTTTTTCTCTCTGGTAGAGCTCTATGTACGGTAAATTGTCGATCACGATCATTATCTCCTTAGGCATAGCAATGACCACTCTGCTGTGGTGCGATCAGCACCCGTGTGTGTCTGGCACCGAGTCTGTAGGTCTGGTATATATATATACATACATACATACATATAAATGAATATAATAATCATTATATGTAAATGGGCACTGTTTATACTGCCCTTCCATCCCTGTTTTTTTTTGTTTTGTTTTGTTTTTTTTAATCTGATTTTTTTTTCGGTATCTGATTCTGGTTGTTCTGTCTGTTCTGGAACATTAAAGGTTTTACACTGAGGAGAGAATTATGTCGTTGTTGTTGTTGTTGTTGGTGTGGTTTTGTTAGAACATGGCTTGTGTGTAGTATGTAGTAGTAGTAGTAGTAGTGCGTATGCATGTGTGTGTGTGTGTGTGTGTGTGTGTGTGTGTGTGTGTGTGTGTGTGTGTGTGTGTGTTTGTGTGTGTATGAGTGTGTGAGTATTTGTGTGTATGAGTATGTGTGTTTTTTGTGTATGTGTGTGTGTGTGTGTGTGAATGTGTGTGTATTTGTCTGTGTGTATGAGTATTTTATGAGTATACGCGTGTGTTTGTGTGTATGGGTAAATGAGTGTGTGTGTGTGTGTGTGTGTGTGTGTGTGTGTGTGTGTGTGTGTGTGATGGAGATAAAGATGATAAGAGAGAGAGAGAGAGAGAGAGAGAGAGAGAGAGAGAGAGAGAATGCTTTGTCTTCACAGTTCCGTGGTCAGCACATTCTCATTGTATACCTCGACAAACAAAGTACTTTGACTGAGTCCAATTAATTTCTTTTCTTCTTTTCATGCGAATAGTCCTATTTACTTTTTATTTTATTTTATTTTATTTTATTTTTTTAAGTGAAATATCCATCCATACAATAAACGAGACTAAGTCATTTATTTGGTGATTTAACTAGCAATACTTTTTCTTCTTCCCAACCAAAATGTATTATATTATCCCCTCTCTGTCGACTGACCATGTGGTCTTGGGTCTTTGTAATTGCTTGTGAGCAAAGTGCCACGCAGTGTCGCAGAGTTTGTTTCAGTTATATGAAAGATGTATCATTTTTCATTTCAAGAGTCCCCCCCTCCCCCCCCAACCTCCCCTTCCTACCGCCCCCTACCTCCCCCGTCCCTCCGAGGGGTTTTTTTCTGAAATCAGTAGACATGCTTTGTCTCTCTCCCCCCCCCCTTCTTGCGCCACTAACAAAAAAATGTCTGTCATTTAAAAATTTTTTTTATAATCCTACCGATCCTGTTATTACCAAGGAAAATAACAGTAACAACAAACTAACAAAAAAAAAAAAAAAAAAAAAAAAAAGGGAAAAAAAAGGGAAAAAACAAACAAACAAACCCCATTAAACAAACAAACAAACCAAAGAAAAAGAAGAAAAAAGAAAAGAAAAAAAAAAAAGCAACAACTTATAACCCCCACCTTAAATCCTATATCAACGAAACGAAAACATCTCGCGCGCACACCGCACACTACTGCTGTATTACATCAATAACTTAAGAACGAAATATGAATGATACATGATTAAAAAACAAAACAAAAAACAACAACAACAAAAAAACCCAAACCCCAATAAATAGCAAACAACAACTGATCTTTTCATCTGCTTCCATACCTACCTCCGGTGTTCCTTGTATGAAGGACTGGTGGTTTTTTTTGTTTGTTTTTTTTTTTGTTTTTTTTTGCTTGTTCATTTAATGTGATGAAGTCGAAAATGATTCTATTGGTGTAAGCTTTAACATACCTACTTTGCTGCTTCTACTTTGCCTTGTCAGTTTTGTTTCCAGCTTACCAAAATGAGTACTGACTTCTCTGAAGAGTTAATCAGTGTAGAGTGTTTAGCAGGTGATGTAGACTTTCCTGTTCCGTGGGAAAATATGTGTAGTAGGCCTTACATTTATTCGAGATAACTGACCCTCCACCAAAAACAACCCCCCCAAAAAACAACAACAACAAAAAAACACAAAAAAACCCCAACAACAACAACCCCCCAAAACCGCCAAAACCCAACAAACAAAACATAAAAAACCCCAAACAACAACAAAGCAACAATAAAAAAACAAAAAAAAAACAACAACAAACAAAAACAAAACAAAACAACATCAACAACATAAACAACAACGACAACAACAACAACCAAAAATACGTTTTCTCATTTTCCCGTAACTGTTATCAGGTAAACAGCATTCCGTTCTGTCTGAAACAACAACAACAACAACAAATAAACAGAAGCTTTAAATATATTAGTTTATTTAACTTGATTTATTCACCTCATTACAATAAATAAATATATATGCATATGTATACATATACATACATACACATACACACACACGCGCGCGCACACACACACACACACACACACACACACACACATATATATATATATATATATATATATATATATATTATAGATAGATAGATAGATAGATAGATATGGGCACATGTATTAATTTACAAAAAAATATAACTTTGCTCACTGTACAGTAATTTACTTTTGAAAAAAAGCAAAGCAAAGAAACAAACAAACAAACAAAAAAGGCAACAAAAAACAAAACAACAACAACAACAACAACAACAAAAAACCTCACCAGAAAACAAACAAACAAATAATTATTTGATAGCAGCAAACAACACCAACATCAACTGATAATTTTCTTGCACACAGGCTGCCACCACGGCATAGAAAGGCAAATTAACACGCAGAAACAGATGCTTTTTAATTAAAAAAAAAATTACCTGTGGTTCTTTCCTTTCCCCCACCTGGGCCTGGATGTCTGTGGGAGATATATATATTACCTACTGGCGTTTCAATATGCAAAGTCCTGGGAACAGAAATGTGCCAGAGGAGTTGAACGACTTATATTAACTGGCTGGCACCCTTACATTAAGGTCAGATTGTCCAGGGCTGTCTTGTCCGTCATGGTAGGAGTATGGATGGTGGTGTGCTTGGAGGGGGGGGCGGGGGATGGTGGTGAGTCCTTCAGTGACGTCAGAATGTGGACCTCCAACGCGACTTTTTATCACATGGATCCGCAAATAGTGTGAGTCACTGGCCCGATTAATCGAAGGCCAATTTCTCTATTATTGGAGAATTAATCAAGGCCAATTACTCTGGAGAATCTTCACGTTCTTAAAATGTAACTTGGTTGCCGAAGGAGCGCATAGCCTTAAATTAAGATCCTTTCACAACCAACTTCACATTTCAGAACCAATCAGGTTGAGCACCAATGTCGCTTGAAAATGCGCGCGAACAGATTATGGGATCGGTTATCCGCAAACCCACTGCTTTTAATCTTCGGAGGTAGGATAGGCCATATTTCGTATATGTCACAGAGGAATCACCGGCTTTACTTTGGCGCCATCTTTTCTGGTGCTAGGGAGCGCTGTACTCTAAATTTACTATCATAACAGGACGCGGCATTTTATTTTATTTATTTATTTATTTTTATTTTTTATTTTTTTTTTTTTTTGGAGCGTACGAACAAAATTTGCCTCTATGTGGTCATCATTTGGTCATCTGGAGTGTTGGCCTAGTTGGAAACGCGTTCGTTCGCATAGGAAGCAAGAGAATCTGAGCGCATTGGTTCGAATCCCACAGTCGCCAGTCTAAACAGGCTAAATGTGTGTGTGTGTGTGTGTGTGTGTGTGTGTGTGTGTGTGTGTGTGTGTGTGTGTGTGTGTGTGTTTGTACATCTCTGTCATGTTGCACGCAACAGTTGAAGTACTAAGACGAATGGTAGACAAACAAATCTTTCTAAAGTCTTAGAAGAAAAACAACAAAGTTCTGTAAACATTTTGGCCTTTTTAGAATAAAAAGAAAGACATAAAGAAATGAAAAGAAAAGAAAACCCCAAACCGGCAACAGCAGATTTGTTGGTCATTGATAAAACACAGCATGAATCAATGCCCCATCTAAATTTAGAATTAAAAGGATAGTAATAGCCTTTGAAACCAAACCTAAGAGGATCTTTCAAACCAAAATTACAAGTTCTCTTTTTTTTTTCTTTTTAGCAGAAAACGTTTCGTTCAAAGAGCATAAGCTGACGCGATAGTTTTTAAATCTCTGACGTTTCGGGATTTTCAAACGTTTTTGAAATTTTGTGATTGTAAAAACCAGTATGACGCCTGTAAACGTGAAGATACAAAGTGATCATTTATGTTTGAAACACAGTTCTGTCTAGTCGGTAAGATTGCAAAAAGCTTTACACTGGACCGTTGATGCACATCATATATACTTAACACTATACACATGGCTGCGATAACGATGCAATAAAACTGTTTAGTGAACAAGACATTTCTAACGAACACTATTGTATGACAGTCAGCCGTGTCCGACTATGACCATCAGAACAGTAGAGGAGGCAACTGCTGTCCCGACTATCTGGGGTTAGAATTTGATTATAGTGGAGAGTGTCTTGCCCACGTTAAATCCCCACTCTCTCGGCCAAGAGGGGTTTAGGATAATCGGCGTTAAGAAGTTGGGATGGTTCCCAAAGGCCAACTGACCTCCAAGGCTTCAGCACTAGGAGCAAGTGCATCTTGCTTCCTAGTTTGAGAGCTATAGTCCTGTTGTTTATATTAGTAATGACGAAGGCTGATGATGATGATGATGATGATGATCTTGCTATGGCGGTCTATTTTGGTTTGGGACTACATGACAAGGCTGTACTCTACGCTTCCTTTCATAATGATATGGCTTCCCAATG
>NC_134888.1:20469348-20474348 GCF_041734735.1 Babylonia areolata | reverse complement strand
TTTTTAACTTTGAGTGGAAAGCTTAAAGCGGTGACTAGTTTTTATTATTTTTTATTTTATTTCATTTTATTTTTTTTACCCTTGACTTGTAGTAGGTATTAACGTGGAGATAGCCTTGAGATGGCCTTAGTAGTCGGCGAGGCTCTAAGCACCATAATTTGATTTGATTTGATTTGTTGTTTCGTTATTGTTTTTTACATGACTGAGTTGTAAGGGTAAGTAATATGGTGATGAAAAAAAAAACCCCCAAAAAACCAGAGGTTGTAATTAGATTCTCGCAACATTTTATTATGACCCGTATGCTATTTATAGGCCTAGTTATAGCAGAAATTGTGGTTGCAATAGTTGATGTGGTTGCATCTGTTAAGGACATATCGTTGATTAAAAAAAAAAAAAAAAAAAAAAAAATCAATTCATTTAAACAAACAAGGTTTGGTTCAGGAAATTCAGATTAATTTATACGTACAAATCGTTTGAACATTTTATTTTTTTTGCGGGGAGGAGGGGGATGGGGGGGGGGGTGGGGGGGGGGGGGGGGTTGTCTCCAGGGACAGTAGACTTTACTCTGTGAGTTTGCTTTAGGCAGTTCTGTTCTTTCTTTTCTTTTTTTTTTCTTACTTTCTTTTTCTTTCTCTCTTTTGTGTCGTACCCACACCGTATTTTTCTTCTTGTTCTTGTTCTACTTATTCATTATATGTTATTATCATCTGCTTGGCTTGGCAGATGTGGTGTAGCGTATATGGTTTTGTCCGAACGCAGTGACGCCTCCTTGAGCTACTGAAACTGAAACTGAAATTATTATTATTATTATTCTTTTTTTTAATTTTTATATATGTCCTTGTTTTTGTTCTTCTTGCTTCTTGTTCTTATTCTCGTTTTATGTTAAAAAAACAAACAAACAAACTTTCTTTCTTTCCTTCTTTCTTTCTCTCTTTCTCACTTTCTTTCCATCTTTCTTTCTTTTGCCTTTATCCATTCTTATGTCGTATCCACTTTGTATTCTTGTCGTTATTCTTTTCCTTCTTTTTTTTTTCTTTCTTTTACTTCTGGTGTTTCTTCGTGTTGTTGTTGTTGTTGTTGTTGTTGTTCTAAAAGTCTCCCCCCCCACCCCCTCTCTGTCTGTCTGTCTGTCTGTGTGTCTGTCTGCTGTCTGTTTGTGTGACCGTCTGTCTGATTTATTTCAATTCTGCTCTACGATTTTTCATTTTTATCTCTCCCCCCCCCCCAACCCCCAGCTCAGTTTGTTTTCTCTGTCTCTGTCTCTGTGTGTGTGTCTCTCTCTGTGTCTCTCTATCTCTGTCTGTCTCTCTCTCTCTCTCTGTGCCTCTCTCTGACTCTATCTCTCTGTCTGTCTGTCTGTCTCTCTCTCTGTCTCTGTCTCTGTCTCTCCCTCTCTCTCTGTGTCTGTGTTTTCTATTTTCTTCTCCCCACTGAATCTGGTTTCAATGTTTTTCTCCTTTTCCCTTTTCCACCCCTCCCCCCCCCACTCACACACACACTGGTCTCTTTTGTATGTCTGATCGTCTGGTATTACTATATTTTGTATATTTTTCTAAACGAAAAAAAGAAAGTTTCTTTCTTTCTTTCATTCTTTCTTTTTCTTTTTTTTCTTTCTTTCTTTTTTTCTTTCTTCTTTCTTACTTAAAGGCAGTGTCTTGCATGCGTGTATGGGGCTAACATGTGTTCGACAAATGATGTTTTACTTACTTATTGCAAATTACCCTATTCAAATGGGGCGAGAGTCTTTTTTCTTGTATAAATTATCGTTGTCTTTATCGTTCTTTCTTTCTTTCCTTCTTTCTTTCTTTTTTCTTTCTTTCTTTCTTTAGTTCTCTCTCTCTCTTTCTTTCTTTCTTTCTTTAGTACTCTCTTTCTTTATTTCTTTAGTTCTTTCTTTCTTTTTCTTTCTTTAGTTCTTTCTTTCTTTCTTTCTTTAGTTCTTTCTCTAGTTCTCTCTTTCTTTCTTTCTTTCTTTAGTTCTCTTTTTCTATCTTTCTTTCTTTCTTTCTTTAGTTCTTTCTTTCTTTCTTTAGTTCTCTCTCTCTTTCTTTCTTTCTTTAGTTCTTTCTTTCTTTCTTTCTTTAGTTCTTTCTTTCTGTCTTTCTTTAGTTCTCTCTTTAGTTCTTTCTTTCTTTCTTTAGTTCTTTCTTTCTTTCTCTCTTTAGTTCTTTCTTTCTTTCTCTGTCTTTCTCTCTTTCTTTCTTTCTTTCTTTCTTCTGTTTTTCTCTCTTTATTTCTTTCTTCTGTCTTTCTTTGTTTAGTTCTTTTTTTTTTATAGTTTTTTTCTTTAGTTCTTTCTTTCTTTCTTTTTTTCTTTCTTACATTCTTCTTTTACTCTTTCTTTCTTTCTTTCTTTCTTTTCTTTCTTTCCTAAAGGCAGTGTCTAACATGCATGTATGTGGCCAACATGTGTTCGATGCATGATATTTATTGTTAATTACTCCCTTCAAAGGGGCCATATGGCCTTTTTTGTGTAAACAGAGTGTCTTTGTTTTAACCCGGTGTGTGTGTGTGTGTGTGTGTGTGTGTGTGTGTGTGTGTGTGTGTGTGTGTGTGTGTGTGTGTGTGTGTGTGTGTGTGTTATTTAAACTTTAACATTGCCATTTTCTCTGGAAATACTTTGTCTGCCAATACCAAAATTGGCTTAAACACAGTATGAAAAAAAAAAAAAAAACAAAAAACAAACAAACAAACAAAAAACAAAACAAACAAAAAACAAACAAGCAAACAAACAAACAAAAAACAACAACTTCACATTCATACCAATAGCAGGTTGCAAGTCTCCTGAATTAAGCCGCATTTCCGAATCATTAACGGTTTATTTCGTTGAGATGTGTTCCGAAATCCGAAAATTATAAAAACCGCTTTCCACTGAGTCTTGCCGACAAGAAGGAAGTTTTTTTTTTTTTGTTTTGTTTTTTGAAGACGACATGACCTCGTGTTTCTTGTTCACAATTAAAAGGAATGAAACACAAATTCTGGACCGGCAGAATACTTACAGTGATACTTACTACTTCATCGACGTGTTTACTGCATATAAATAGTCTAAAGTGGACTCTGAATTAATTGGAATGAACATTAAAAAAAAAAAAAAAAAGAAAATAAAAAAGAATCGATCGTTTCTTTCAGCCCGTTGTAGACTGGTTTGTGCAGACCTGGAGATCTATAATGTGTTGCGATGTGCTTGAAGGAGATGGCAACGTCTTCTTTACCGCCGAAATAAAAGAATAATTGAGATATAATAAAACACACACACACACACACACACACACACACACAACAAAAAACAAAACCCATGATTTAAACGATGTTATTACGTCCACTGCAATCACATCTATTCATCGCACGAAGAAGAAAACGTCAACATTGTTTTAAGTTTTAAATTTAGACATTTGACGTCAGATGTGTGGCAGCCTTGGGGATTAGTCTGCTTGCATCGGAATTGAACTTTCGTGGTTCGATCCCGCTCGCATGTCATTAAAAAAAAAAAAAAAAAAAAAAAAAATCTCCCAAGTTTATCTTATATCATAGAGAATTTTTCAACGATTAAAAAAAAAAAAAAAAAAAAAAAATCTCCTCATGATTCCTTTACTGGAAAAAGCGCGAAGGGCAAGTGAGACTTGAAGGCTTTGCCTTTTGTCTTATATAATCATCGTTATCTCTTTCTATCTTTCTTTCTTTCTTTCTTAAAAGCAATCTCTTGCATGCGTGTGTGTGACTAGCTAACATGTATTCGATGCATGATATCTTTTGCAAATCAACCCGTTCAAAATGGGGCCATGATGGCCTTTTCTTGAATAAATCATCGTTATCTTCATCGTTCTTTCCATATTTCTTTCTTTCATTCTTTCTTTCTTTCTTTCATTTATTCTTTCTTTCGTTCGTTCGTTAGTTCTTTGTTTGTTTGATTCTTGTTTCTTTGTTTTTCTTTTCTTTCTTTAGTTCTTTCTTTCTTTTCTTTTCTTTCTTTCTTTCTTCTCCCTGAAAGCTTCTGTTTCTTATGACGGGCTGGTATCCTACATCTTTTTTCTGCCTCTCTCTGAGTGTCTCTCTCTCTCTCTCTTTGTCTCTGTCTTCTCTGTCTCTCTCCCCTCTCACCCCCCCCCTCCCTCTCTCTCTCCCTTTGTTAATGATTGATTGATTGATTCAGTTTCAGTTTCAAGGAAGACTCAAACTGTACGGAATGATCCACAATGCGATACACCACATCTGCTGTTTAACAAGCAAACAAACAAACAAACAGACAGATAAGTGAATGAACGAACGAAGAATGAATGAATGAATGAACGAAGGAAGAATGAATGAATGAATGAACGGACGAAGAATGAATGAAAGAATGAATAAGTAAATAAACAAATTACATAAATAGATAAATAAATAAATAAATACATAAATAAATAGAAACAAAATGTGCAGAAAACTTTTTTTGTCTTCTATGATTTTATTGATATCTTTCTGTTTCAATCATTTCCTTGTAGTAGCGCCAGTTTTGTGCAATTCAGCGTAATTCTTATTTAGGTGCAGGAAACTTACCTTGGTATACAGACTCAGTGATTTGATCACGCTTTTAGAACCAACCCCTAGGTTTGTGCAAAGCATTAACATAAAAAAGTAGATACATTGGAATATAACAAAATGAAAGATACATGATAGGTACGTCAGTAGAAAAACAAACGCATGAATAGAAAGGCGAACAAACAGCTGATGGAAAATGAAATAAAATGATTAAAACAAAGTAAACAAACAAACAAACAAGTAAATACATGAAAATATGACACAGTGAAAAATACATAGAAGACAAAAAAAAAAAAAAAAAAAAAAAAAAAAAGCTAAAACAATACCACGCGCGCTCGCTACAACAGCCGAGTTAACCGGTTTAAAAGCATTAGGTGGTCCCGGGTTCGAATCCTGATCAGTCAGTGGTGGGTTAAGGCCGGGTGGAGATTTTCCCGATCTCCCACTGAGGTCAACGGATGTGCAGACCTGTAAGTACATCTCCT
>NC_134888.1:20454348-20461848 GCF_041734735.1 Babylonia areolata | reverse complement strand
AGCTTGAAAATGAATAATAATGTAAAATCTTGGAAACAGGAACATAACAGTTCATCTAAATTAGAATTGTACATGAACGCTGTGACAAATTATAACATTGAACTGTATTTAAAGAATACAGGAAATACACAACACAGAAAAGCACTGACCATGTCACGAATCAGCGCCCATGACTTACAAATCGAACAGGGAAGATAAAAAAATACACCGAAAGAACAAAGACTGTGTGATACTTGTAACAATTTAGAAGATGAGATTCACCTTTTAGACAATTGTGTAAAGTACAGTACTTACGGACACAGATTCCTAATCGATATATGTCGTCCAAATGCAAAGCCTAGTGAATTGATTCTTCTAACAGAATTACAGCCAAGGATGGCGAAATTTGTTCATGAATGTTTCTCTTCTTAATATGCTCATGTTTATGTTTCGTTGTGTCTTATTAACTTTAAGGTTTTATGACCATAAAAAAAAGTATTCTATTCTATTCACACACACACACACACACACACACACACACACACACACACACACACACACACACACACACACACACGCTAATGATAGTGATTTGCAACAAAACAAATCAAACTTTGAACATACTGACAAGTATGTTTTAGATGTAACAAAGGTTACACACCCTTTCCAAGTTTTATTATGATTTTACTTAGATTAAGTTGTGTTTTCTTCCCAGCACTGAATAAATTAACACTAACACTACAATACTTTCAAAAAAACAACAACAAATTTGTATGATAGTCATGTCCAACTATGACCATCAGAACAACAGAAGAAGCAACTGCTGTCCCGACTATCTGCTGGGCTAGAATCTGATTATACTGGAGAGTGTCTTGCCCAAGCTACATACCCACTCTCTCGGCCTAGAGGGTTTAAAACCCTTTCACTGCCAGTCAATTTAGAGTGCAAAATTGCCTTGTGCCACAAACACACACAACATATGGTGTCGGAGAATAGCTGGGGATTCCCCCTGTGATGTGTAGAAAATATGGCCTATTTGATTGATTGATGTGGATACTTATATAGCGCCTATCCTCGGTCAGAGACCAAGCTCTAAGCGCTTTACATACACGGGGACATTTGCACCACAGGCTGCCTACCTGGGTAGAGCCGACTGACGGCTGCCACTGGGCGCCGGCTCATCATTCGTTTCCTGTGTCATTCAATCAGATTTCAGACGCACACACATACACACTTAGACAGACATGTAACATTTTACGTGTATGACCGTTTTTTTTAAAATTTATTTACCCCGCCATGTAGGCAGCCATACTCCGTTTTCGGGGGTGTGCATGCTGGGTATATTCTTGTTTCCATAACCTATCGAACGCCATAACCCGCCTATCCTTCCACCTAACATAAAGAGCAGTAGGTTCATGGACAACAGACCCATGATCTGGTCACCCTTCAGTGACATGGGTCCTCTACCTAGCTGCTGCATAAATGCGAGTTTGGTAATGAAAGGGGGAATTTTAAGGACTGGTCGGCGTTGGAAATGATTCCCAAAGGCCAACTAGCCTTCCAAGGCTGCAGCACTAAGAGCCAGTGCAGTTGTTTTTTGGTTTTTTTCTCTCCTAGTTTGAGAGTCATAGTCCCTTCACAAAACACTAAGCTGTAAATGATTTCCTACTGCAATGTAGAAACCATTGATGATGCAGCTGTTACTTTTCTGTTGGGCCAAGTCCAATACTTAACAAGAGAGGCAAGGCCTTCAAGACTCACTTGTGATAAATTAAGTCCCCTAGCATTAATTACAGAGTGATTTCCCTTTTTTACTATCTGCACCAAAACGTTTGCAAAATAAATAAAAATTCCATGCTTAGCAAAAGAAGTTCCTGTTTGAACAAAAAATGATAAAAATGACTGCTCTTGTTGTTGGGTCAGAATATCAGATCAAAGTGCCAAGTTTAGAGAATACAAAAAATATAAATATAACAGTAAATGCAGTTTGCATATAATTAGGCTTCATTTAAAAAAGGTTTTGTGCCCATCCTAGAGGTACAATATTGTTTTAAACAAGATGACTGGAAAGAACTGAATTTTTCCTATTTTTATGCCTAATTTGGTGTCAACTGACAAAGTATTTGCAGAGAAAATGTCAATGTTAAAGTGTACCACGGACACACACACACACACACACACACACACACACACACACACAGACACACACACACACAGACAACCGCGAACACCGGGTTAAAACATAGACTCACTTTGTTTACACAAGTGAGTCAAAAACCTGTCACATACATCACACAGGGTGTAACATCATAGGCTCCAGACTCTCTGGCTCTCAGTCCGAGCATGGACCTTTGTGTACCAGCCCCCCCCCCCCCCCCCCCCCCCCCCGCCCCCCCACCGCTCCCTCACCCCTCTCTCTCTCTGTGCCACCCTCACCCCAATCTCCATCCCCGTCCTCTCCCCCACTTCAAAACGCGACACCTTCCCCTCCCCCCCTCATCCCCCCATTGCCCCCCCCCCCTCCCCCAATCCCCTCCACTCATAAAACGCATGGCTTGCATGATTAATTTCCCTGAAAGGCTGGAACGAATGCTAGTAGAATGGGAGTGTATGATTGTTGTCTAAAGGGTATCAGACCTAACAACCGCTTGACACACGCACAGCTCTATCGATGACTCTCCCCTACCCCGCCCCCCCCCCCCCCCGCCCCCGCCCCCCCCCCCCACTCACATCCCCATCTCTCCCCTCTCAACGTCTCCCCCCTCCCCCCTTTCTCGTTTTCGTTATCTCTCCCCCTCTCTCTCTCTTTCCCTCTCTCCGTCTCTCTCCCTCTCTCTCCCACACTCTTTCTCCCTCTCCCCTCTCTCATTCTCTCTCCCTCTGTCCCTCTCTCTCCTTCTCTCTCCCTTTCTCTTCCACACTCTCTCTCCCTCTCCTCTCTCTCTTTTCCTTTCTCTGCCTCTCTCTCCCTCACCCCTCTCTCTCTAACTCCCTCTCTTTCTTTCTCTCCCTTTCTCTATTCCCCCTCTCTCTCCCTCTCCTCTCTCTCTTTCCCTTTCTCTGCCTCGCTCTCCCTCTCCCCCTCCCTCCTCTTCTCCCTCCTCTCTCTCTCTGTGTTTCTCTTACTCTCTCACTCTTATCATTTTGCCTGATGAATCCACATGCCAGAAGATGTCTTTGTAGTAACAGTATCAGTACCAGTAGCTCAAGGAGGCTACACCACAGCTGCCAAGCAGATGCCTGACCAGCAACGTAAACCAACGCGCTTAGTCAGGCCTTGAAAAATAAAATAAAACAAAACAACAAAACAAAACAAATAAATAAATAAATAAATAAATAAATACGGTGCCCTTTCAAAGTGTGTTAACATTTTACTCCAAGCAGCTGACTGCATGCGTAGGATGATACATTATGGTGGTAGCCAACGAACCACAAGTGTCAACAAATGGTTTGACATGGAATGCAGAGAGTACAAGCGTGTCGTCAGACGTGCGAGCTCCCGTTTTACCCATTGGGGAGAGAAAAGTCACGGTATCTTATATCGTGATCACAGCCAACGGCCATACCACGTTGAAAACACCGGTTCTCGTCCGATCACCGAAGTTAATTAAGCAACGTCGGGCCCGGTTAGTACTTGGATGGGTGACCGCCTGGGAACTCCGGGTGCTGTTGGCATTCATTTTTCTCAAGGCCTGACTAAGCGCGTTGGGTTACGCTGCTGGTCAGGCATCTGCTTGGCAGATGTGGTGTAGCGTATATGGATTTGTCCGAACGCAGTGACGCCTTCTTGAGCTACTGAAACTGAAACTGAGTGATCACAGAGCTTGTTACCAGTCACTTCTAGAAGAAAAGAAAAAAAAGAAAAACTATCAGAATTCCTTACGTGATTCTTTACTAAAGAGAACAAAAATGACAGCCAGACTTTTTGGTCTACAATAAAAATCAGCTGAACGTAAAAGTGAAAAAACAACCTGACATTCCAATTGTCACTTGGAAACAAATATTTCCAGTGAAATTTTATGTCAGCAGAACAATTTGGACAATGTTAATGAACATGTCTAAGAATTGGCAGAAAATAAAAATGAAGATGTAATATTCCCAGCAGATACTGAAGATGATGTAGTAGTTCGGGATCTTGATGCTGAGATAAGTCTTGATGAAGTTGAAAGTGCGATTCATAGACTGAAATGTGGAAAAGCTGTTGGTCTGGATGATGTAGGGGGTGAATTCATCAAAGCTTCAGACAATATAATTGCTCCCTTTTTAACCTAGTTACTTTACAACATTTTTGATAGTGGTTACTTCCCTTCAGACTGGACACGCTCAGTCATAATTCCATTGCTGAAAAACGGTGATGCGAACAATCCAGAGATTTATAGAGGTATTTCTTTACTGATCATCGTAAGCAAAGTATCCACATCAATTTTGAATAAAAGATTATATGACTGGGCTGAAAGGGAAGGGAAAATTATCGAAGAGCAAGCTGGTTTTAGGAAGAAATACCTCACATTTGATCATATTTTTAATCTGTTTAATATAACGCAAAAATGTCTCTATGGCGCGAAGAAGAGCAAACTATATATCGCATTCATTGATTACATGAAAGCTTTTGATTCAGTTAACCGTGATAGTTTGTGGGCAGTACTTCAAAAGATAAAAATGTCAACCAAAATGATCCGCATGCTCAAAGGAATGTATAGCTCCGTACAGTCCTGTGTTCGCTGGGGTCCTGTTATATCAGAATTCTTTGACTGCCCAGCTGGAGTAAAACAAGGCTGTTTGTTATATCCGTTGCTCTTTTCACTCTTGATTTCGGAAGTTGCTGATGAGATTAATACAAATGGAAAACATGGTTTTCAGTTCATACCTGGTTTACAGGAAATATTTCTCTTGCTGTTTGCAGATGACATTGCTTTATTCTCTTCAACTCCAGTTGGATTATAAAATCAACTAAACAATCTTGAAAAAGCATCAAAACCTCTCGGACTAAAAGTAAATCTGAGCAAAACAAAAATAATGATTTGTAGAAAAGGTGGTCATTTGTCAAAAACTGAAAAATGGTTTTGTAATGGTGAGGAAATTGAAATTGTAAATAGTTATAAATACTTAGGTTTCCGCTTGACTACCAAACTAACTTTTGTTTCTGCGTTAAAAGAATATGTGGGCAATGCAAAAGGCAGGGTGGTCGAAATCATGCGTGCAATGTAGAATCTTGGGACCATGGGTATAATTGTGTTCTTTAAACTGCTTGATGCACAAGTGAAACCCATGTTGCTGTATGCATCAGAATTATGGGGAACTATGCATTTTAAAACGCTAGAATCAGTTAATTTATTTGCATGTCAACGATTTTTTTTTAATGTAAGCACCAAACGCTGAACGCAATGGTATACGGTGATACAGGTAGGTATCCTCTGTACATTGATAGCTGCATTAGCGCACTGTGATACTGAAGTTTGGTTTAATGGTGATGTAGGAAACGAGAAAACTTTCCTTAGAACATTTAAACAACGTATGGTGGACTGTTATAAACACGACTGGTCAAGCAAATTATATAGTAGTAATCGTTATAAAACATACCGTTCCTTAAAAGCATTGTTGCAGCCAGAAAAATATTCATTTGATGTTACCATTTCCAAATTCAGATCATCTTTCATTAAATTCAGATTTGGAGTAAACGAACTTAAAGTTAATGAGCGTTACAAGGATAGCCTGAAAAACTGTACCTTTTGTGAAGGGTACGAAGACGAAATTCGTGTACTGGCAACTTGTCCACAATACGATATTCTGAGAAAGAAATACTTATCCAAGCATATACAAAATTTAAGGATTCCCATATTACTCCACTTACTTCAAAATATCAACAGCATTGTGTCAAGAGATGTAGCAATGTCTATTTTTTATGCGTTAAAACAGAGAGCAGAAAGCGCTCAGTCTTTGATGAAAGACATGTTTTTCAATTACCCTTAGCTTTTTATTTAGTCTTGTTTTATTATCTGTTTATTCTTTCTAACATTTTGTTGTTCATCCAACACAAGATTGGGTTTTCATGTGTGTGTGTGTGTGTGTGTGTGTGTGTGTGTGTGTGTGTGTGTGTGTGTGTGTGTGTGGTGTGTGTGTGTGTGTGTGTGTGTGTGTGTGTGTGTGTGTGTGTACAACACGTGCATTCATATGTATACAGGTCGGTGGCCTTACCGTTATTAAAACGGTTCTGAGTTCTCTCTCTCTCCCTCTCTCTCTCTCCACCATACCCGCCTCTCTCTCTATGTCTATGCTTACATTTGTCTCTCTCTTTCTCTCTGTCTCTCTCTTTCTCTCCCAGTCTCTCTCTCTCTCTCCACCCCCTCTCTCTTTCGCAGTTACTCTGTCTCTCTGTCTGTTTCTCTCAGTCTCTCTGGCTGTCTCTCTCATTCTCTGTTTGTCTGGCTTCTCTGTCTCTATCACTCTGTCATTTTGTCTGTCTCTGTCTCTGTCTGTCTCTCTGTCTCTGTTTCTCTCTGTCTCTTATCTGTCTGCCTGTCTCTCTCTCTCTCTCTCTCTCTCTCTCTCTCTCTCTCTCTCTCTCTGTGTGTGTGTGTGTGTGTGTGTGTGTGTCTTGTCTCTCTCTCATTATTGTTTCAATGATCTCCACCCCCAGCCCCCACACACCCCCACCCCCTCTTAAACCTTTCCTTTGGTATCATCTCCAAAGTCCGCCCCAACATCAATATTTGATCTTTGTTTTCTGACCCTCAATCATTTCCCCCGCCCCCCGCCCCCCCGTCCCCCTTTCCACCATCACCACCCACCCACCCACCCACTATCACACTCCATCCCCCCACCACCACCACCACCCACCTCTTTCTCTTTCTCACTGTGCTAACCTTTTGTTTAATGACCTCACATAATCTCCTACGTGTGTGTCAGTGATCACACCCCCTCCGCCCAACCCCCCACCCCCCCCCCACCCCCGATCCCCCTCTCCCCTCCCCCCATCTCCCCCTCCCCCCAACCACCACTCCTCACTCTTTAAAAAAAAAAATGTCAGGACTGAAAAAAAAAAAGACAAGAAAAAAAACAAAAAAAGACGCCATCTACGAACCGAGGCCAGAAAAGCCAACACAGTATTATCAGTTAGTATCGGCGAGTTCTGGTTTTTTTTTCAAGGCACTGAGTGAGGGTAGAGGGTGTTGATGGGGGAGTGGGGGAAGAGAAGGAGGGGGGGTGGGGGTAGGGGGGGGAATGGAGGGATGAATTTGCATGCTGTGTGTGTGTGTGTGTGTGTGTGTGTGTGTGTGTGTGTGTGCGCGCGCGTGTGCGTGTGTGTGTGTGTGTGCGTGCGTGTGAATGTGTGTGTGTGTGTGTGTGTGTGTGTGAGGGGGATGAATTTCCATGCTATGAATTCCCATGCTATGTTTGTGCGTGCGTGCGTATGTGTGTGTGTGTGTGTGTGTGTGTGTGTGTGTGTGTGTGCCCCACTGCGTGTGTGTATGTGTGTGTGTGCACTCTGTGTGTGTGTGTGTGTGTGTGTGTGTGTGTGTG
>NC_134888.1:20431848-20439348 GCF_041734735.1 Babylonia areolata | reverse complement strand
ATTTTTCTACAGAAGTTTGCCAGAAACAACGCTTTTGTTGCCGTGGGCTCTTTTACGTGCGCTAAGTGAATGCTGCACACGGGACACACACACACTGCACCCCCCATACTCTACACATTACACTGCACACACAAAGACACACAGACGCACACTCACACACACACACACACACACACACACACACACACACACACACACACACACTCGTCTCATCCGAACGACTAGCGTCCAGACCACCACTCAAGGTCTAGTGGAGGTGGAGAAAATATCGGCGGCTGAGCCGTGAGTCGAACCAGTGCGCTCAGATTCTCTCGCTTCCTAGGCGGACACGTTACCTCTAGGCCATCACTCCACACACATAAACACACAAACACAGACACACACAGACACACAGACACAGACAGACACACACACACACACACACACACACACACACACACACACACACACACACACACACACACACACACACACACAGAGTTTAGAAGATGAGATTCACCTTTTAGACAATTGTGTAAAGTACAATACTTACAGACACAGATTCCTAATCGATATACGTCGTCCAAATGCAAAGCCTAGTGAATTGATCCTTCCAACAGAAATACAGCCAAGGCTGGCGAAATTTGTTCATGAATGTTTCTCTTCTTAATATGCTCATGTTTATGTTTCATTGTGTCTTATAAACTTTAAGGTTTTATGACAATAAAAAGTATTCTATTCTGTTCTATTCACACACACCACACACACACACACACACACACACACACACACACACACACACACACACACACAGCACAGAACAACACAGCACAGCACGGCACTCCAGACATGACAAAAAGCGTTGTTCAGGCATCTGCTTAGCACACACAAAAAAAGTGGGGTAATAGCGTATTATGGATTCTGTCCGAACGCAGTGACGCCTCCTTGCGAAACTGAAACTGAAACTGAAACTGAAACTGAGGTCGCTTAGCACTGAGAACGTCCATAAGTCTGTGGGGGAATTATCATTGTGTGTGGAGTTCGGAACGTTCGTATAAAATGCTAGACACATAGTAGTGCTTCTAGCATTGGTCATGCAACCATGTCTAGATTTCGTTCACGTATGTGTCAAAAGGAAAAAAAAGATGCGTGATCAAATCAGTGTCTGTCTGTTATTATCCTTTTAAAACATTTTTTTTTCTTCTTCTTCTTCTTCTTCTCCTTCTTCTTCTTCTTCTTCTTCTTCTTCTTCTTCTTCTTCTTCTTCTTCTTCTTCTTCTTCTTCTTCTTCTTCGTTCGTGGGCTGCGATTCCCACGTTCACTCGTATATCACGAGTGGGCTTTTATGTGTATAAATGTTTTTAGCCCCCCGTCATATAGGCAGCCATACTACGTTTTCGGGTGGGAGGGAGAGATGATTATTTGATGAAATGTGGAAATGCAGTTAGTGTTGGGAGTTGGTTGGTCAGATGCTGATGCTGTAAACTGTTCCAAAGTGTTGGTAAACCCTACAATTATACTCTGAAATCGAAATAATGCTATCATCAGCTAACAAAAGAATAAACATTTCAAATGCATCGAGTGAAATCACTGACGGCAACACGTCTGCAATGATCAAATACTTATTATTGCTAAGATCGTTTATAAACGAAGAAGAAAAGAAAAAAAGAATTTGGCTGTTTGTGTCACTTTTGTTTGACCCAGGATGTTCATGTAATGCAATCTGTCAATTTGAAACCACATCTGACTCGAGCTTTGACCATACCATACATATATATTAATACATCTGCATGATTCACCTGGTTTATCATTTTAATACATCTGCATGATTCACCTGGTTTATCATTTTAATACATCTGCATGATTCACCTGGTTTACCATTTTAACACATCTGTATGATTCACCTGGTTTATCATTTTAACACATCTGCATGATTCACCTGGTTTATCATTTTAATACATCTGCATGATTCACCTGGTTTATCATTTTAATACATCTGCATGATTCACCTGGTTTATCATTTTAATACATCTGCATGATTCACCTGGTTTACCGTTTTAACACATCTGCATGATTCACCTGATTTACCATTTTAATACATCTGTATGATTCACCTGATTTACCATTTTAATACATCTGCATGATTCACCTGGTTTACCATTTTAATACATCTGCATGATTCACCTGGTTTACCATTTTAATACATCTGCATGATTCACCTGATTTACCATTTTAACACATCTGCATGATTCACGTGTGCTGCCACTGGAAAAAAAGAGTAAAAAAGAAAAATGAGTGGTCAAAGAAGATTTCTTTTTACGGATTCAAAAGCTTGTAAAAACTCTATTGAATTGTTACTTATAACTAGTTTACGATTGAAAGAAAACTGCTTTTGCACCGGTGCTGCAAAGGTAAATATGTGGTGGGACTGTTGAATGTCACTTTTAAAACCTACCTTCACAGTCACCTGTAAAATTATTTTCTTCCAGTCACTTCTGTAGCCTGTTATCAGACATTGTTCCGAATAACTTGCTGCTGACATCAGTCAAGGAATGTCCTCTATATCACCATTCAGAAAAAAAAAGAAAAAAAAAAGAAGAAGAAAAAAAGAGGTCGAATATGAGATTCAGTCCAGTTATCTCGGGGAAGAGAGAGAGAGACAGGGAGTGGGGGGCGGGGGGAGGGAGGGAGAGGAGAGAGAGAGAGAGAGAGGCGGAAGGGAGGGGGAGAGAGAGAGAGAGAGAGAGAGAGAGAGAGAGAGAGAGAGAGAGAGAGAGAGAGAGAGAGAGAGCGTGTGTATGTGTGAAGAAAGAGACAGGCAGCAGTCAAACATCCGATTACTATCCCAAATATTTACATTTTTGATTTTTGATCGCCCGAGTCTCAAAAAGCTATCGTCCCTTACTGTATTCTCAAGTTCACATCCACGAACCCACCCCCTTCCTCTCTCTCTCTCTCTCTCTCTCTCTCTCTCACATACACACATTGCACTGCACACACACACACACACACACACACACACACACACACACACACACACATGCACACACACACGCACGCACACATACACACACGCACACACACACTGCACCACTGCAAACGCACCCCCCAAACTACACACATTGCACTACACACACACACACACACACGCGCGCGCGCGCGCGCGCACGCACACGCACACACACACACACTGCACCTCCCATACTATACACATTACACTGCACACACAAAGACACACCACCACCACCACCA
Source organism: Babylonia areolata (assembly GCF_041734735.1). NCBI lineage: Eukaryota > Metazoa > Mollusca > Gastropoda > Neogastropoda > Buccinidae > Babylonia > Babylonia areolata. The sequence goes on along the minus strand of NC_134888.1, from coordinate 20,436,117 downwards.
CCCTTTACCCCACACCCACCACCACCCCTCACCCCACACCCACACCACCCGACACACACTAACACTCACTCTTAAATGACGATACAAAAGAAAGAATAAATAAATTTTAAACAAGCAGAAAAAAACAACAACAATAAGAACAACAACAGACAAACCAAAACGGAATGCACTTCAGACAACAACAAAAAACAACAATAAAAAACAAAAAAGAAAAAGGAAAAACAAAACAAAAAAAAAAAAAACCAACAACAAAGCCAGCTACCCTGCCATTCTTGCCTCACCCCCCCCCCCCGCACCCTTCCCCCCCCCACCCCCCCTCAACACACACACCCCATCCTCACCCGAAGAACAGCTCTGCCAGATCTTGCTAGTAACCGCGTCGACGAAACGACAGCAGCAAAAAAAAAAAAAAAAAAAAAAAAAAAAAAAAAAAAGGCCCGAGAGATATCAACGCACGTACCCCCCCCCCACAACCCCCACCACCCCCACCACCACTCCACACTCCCCCCTCCCCCCAACTCCCACCCCCCCCACACACCCCTCCTAGGACACACTCCTGCATAACATCTCATCTTTGCAATTTTGGCGAGTGAGTGAGTGAGTTTTAAGGCAAGGCAAAAAAAGGAAGGAGAGTCAACTGCTGTTCAACTCCGAGCGCAGGTGTTGTTGCTATCTATTTGAGAAGTCATCCTCTCCTGTCCCACTTCACGTCCGTCGACGTCGGGTGAAGCCTTTTTTCCGCTGATAATATAAACTGCTCTAAACCCTTTCCTCCCTCCCCCTCCCTCCATCTCTCCCTCCCTCTCTCTCTCTGCCTCTGCGTCTCCCTCTCCCTCTCCCCCCAACATAACCACCCAGTGCTCTACTACCACTACACCTCTCCCTCTCCTCCTACCCTACCCTACCCTACCCTACACTACTCTACCCTACACCATTCCATCCCACCCTAACCTCGACCCCTATACAACTACTATATCCCGTTACTACCCTTCATATTAAGCCGATTTTGTTTTTTTTCAATATCGAGAGAGAGAGAGAGAGAGAGAGAGAGAGAGAGAGAGAGAGAGAGAGAGGCAGCAGTCAAACATCCGATTACTATCCCAAATATTTACATTTTTGATTTTTGATCGCCCGAGTCTCAAAAAGCTCTCGTCCGAACCCCTTAACGTATTCTCAAATTCACACCCACCACTCCACTCCTTTCATCTTTCTCTCTCTCTCTCTCTCTCTCTCTCTCTCTCTCTGTCTCTCACACACACACACACACACATACACGCATTGCACTGCACACACACACACACACACACACACACACACACACACACACACACACACACACACACACACTACCCTTCATATTAAGCCGAATTTGTTTTTCAATATCGAGAGAGAGAGAGAGAGAACACTGAACACGCTGAACACTGAAATGTTTAAATGTCATCAGCTGTTCAACTGTAAAACTCTAGTGACATAGTAGGTACAAATCAGAACAACAAAAAATGGTGCAAAACAAATAAAATGAAACAGAAAGGAAAAAAAATAATCAAAGCAAACTAAACTACTAAGGGATAAGCGACACTTTGGTATTTTGGTCATTTGCTTAAAAAAACAAAAAAAGTCCATGTGGCAGGGGGGGTACTATGCCTTCCCCCCCCCCCCTCCCAGTCGTTCGTCTCCAAGGTTTGAACAAGCATGTGACATCGACACACATCATATCACTACGAACACATAACAAAGTATATATAAAGCATATGATAATCACTTAAGTATGTAACACCGAAACACGTCATATCAATATGAACAAATCGTAAAAATACATTGTCGAAATTATATTAACCTGATCATTATATTAACCTGATCATGTGTATGTATAATAAGTGTGCATGGGTGCTTGCATACGGGCGGGTGTGTGCGTGCGCGCGCGCGTGTATGTGTGTGTTTTAACTGACGGAAAGTTATCGGACTTGCTTTGCTATGACTGAGTTGAGTGTTATTTTGTTATGTATATGTTGTATGTCAAAATTTACTGTTTTGCTTATAATTTGTATGTATCACAGACTTCACCACACTTAATTTCTCTACGAGATAATAAAGGCATTCTGATTCTGATTCTGATGTCCCTCACAGGAACCATTGGCACTATCTGTGGAACTGCTCCACGTGTTTTTAGTAATGATTGTGTTACTGACTGACTGGGTAAAACACATTGGTGAAGAAAGCAATTATTTAGGGCAGTGTTTGTGTGTGCTTTTCTTTTCTTTCTTTTTCTGTTGTGGACAAATTTCCGACGGGCGCAATAGCCGAGTGGTTAAAGCGTTGGACTTTCAATCTGAGGGTTCCGGGTTCGAATCACGGCGACGCCGCCTGGTGGGTAAAGGGTGGTGATTTTTACGATCTCCCAGGTCAACATATGTGCAGACCTTGCTAGTGCCTGAAATCCCCCTTCGTGTGTATACGCAAGCAGAAGATCAAACACGTACGTTAAAGATCCTGTAATCCATGTCAGCGTTCGGTGGGTTATGGAAACAAGACCATACCCAGCAACATACCGCCCCCCCCCCAACCTCCGGCCCCCGATAGTGGAGTATGGCTGCCTACATGGCGGGGTAAAAACATAATACAATATAATCATGCATAAAAGGAATTGGAACATGCAGCAAGTCGCCCAACCCAGCCTCGCCCAGTGTGTGATAGTAGTGGCCGTGTATACATACACACATACATACATACATACATACTTGTCTAATACGCGTGGGTGTTGAACAGTTTGGGCTTCTTGATGATTTCATCCTGACACACTCTGTTGTATACTGGGCGGGGAGAGCAAGTGGGCTGGTGGTGGGGTGGGGTGGGATGGGGTGGGGGGCTGTCCACGATAAGATGGTGTAACACCTGCATTGTATTAGTATCTGCTCGGATCGTTTGAAGTGACAGCTTGCTGCCCCACCCCCCCACCCCCACCTCCACCCCTACACCCACCCCTCTCTCCTATCACCCAACCTATCCCTATCCGCGCCCCCCCCCCCCCCCCAGACCCCCCTCATCCCTCTTCCCTCGCCACCTCCGTCTCCTCCCTCCCCACCCCCACCCCTCAGCTCACACAACTCACATTCTGTCACGTACGTCTGGTTGTCAGCCACTCGGGCTAAAGATAACACCCCAATACACATCGAATCTTCCTCCTCCTCCCTATACTTACGGATTGATAAATTGCCTTCAGATCGGCTGCCCTGTGCATTATTTTTTTTTTCTTTAGCTCTTTAAAGCGTTAAAACTTCAGGATTGATTCTTCTTCTTCTTCTTTTCTTTCCGTTACACGACCAATATCGACTTGCCGATGACTCTGTCGTGGTTCATGCATGCTGGGTATTTCCGCGTCTCCATAACCCACCGAACACTGACATGTGTGAATTTGATCTTCTGCGTGAGTATACACACGAATAGAAGGGGGTTCAGGCACTAGCAGGTCTGCACATATGTTGACCTGGGAGATCGGAAAAATCTCCACCCTTTACCCACCAGGCGCCGTTACCGTGATTCGAACGCGGGACCTTCCAACGCTCAAACCACGCGGCTATTGCACCCGTCAATTGATATCTTTGGTAATATATCTATATCTATAAATAAATAAATAAATAAATAAATAAATAAATAAATAAGACAAAACTTTATATATATGATATATGATGATGATACGGATACTTACGATTATAGCGCCTATCCTCGGTCGGAGACCAAGTTCTCAAAGCACTTTACAAACACGGGGTCATTTGTACAACAGGCTGCCTACCTGGGTAAGAGCCTACTGACGGCTGCCACTGGGCGCTCATCATTCGTTTCCTGTGTTATTCAATCAGATTTCAGGCTTGCACACATACACACTCAGACAAACATGTGACTTTTTTTATTTATTTATTTATTTTTTTTTACGTGTATGACCGTTTTGTTTAATTACTCCGCTATGATTATGATGATGATTGTTATTGCCATTCTTCTTCTTCTTCTTATCATTATTATTATTAGTAGTAGTAGTATTAGCATTATTATTATTAAATGAAGCTGGCTTTGATAGACAAGAAGTAACGTGTGTAGAGAGAGAGAGAGAGGGAGAGAGAGAGAGACGCCGGGGAGTAAAGGGGGGGAAGAGACTGAGTGAGAGAGTGACACATAAAGAGAGAGAGAGAGAGAGAGAGAGATGGGGGAGTGAGGGGGGCAGAGACAGAGAGACAGAGAGAGAGACAGAGAGAGACGCGGAGACGGGAAAGAGAG
>NC_134888.1:20414348-20419348 GCF_041734735.1 Babylonia areolata | reverse complement strand
GTTGTCCTTCCTTCAGTTGTCCATAGAGCAGCACCTTGTATAAAGACAAGTTAACATAGGAGGTACTATAATAATGATAATGATAATAATAATGATAGTACTTATATAGCGCTGAATATTGTGCACAGACAAATCTAAGCGCTTTTCACACCAGTCATTCACACGCATACATAACATAAGAGGTGGGTTTCAAGGGCAGACTTGAAGTGCGGAGACCTGACGAAGCGAAAGAGGAAGTTCATTCCAAATGCAGCTCTCAACATCTGTGATCTCCACAACGACACTGAACTTTTTTTTTTTTTTTTCCGAAACGATACGTCATTCTATGACGTTATGCCGGGATTTAGGATTTTCCGTCTGAACTTAACTGTCATAAACAAACAAACAAAAACAAGAACAACAATCCTCCTAATCCCCCCCCCCCCCCGCAGCCCCCTCCACCCCTCCCCCCCCCCGAAATATGGAATCCCCTTTCGGTTATTATAAATACACATCTTCAGTTGGAACGGAGGCAGGGGGTGGGAGTGGGTTTGGGGGTGTGGGGGACGGACGGGTGGGGGTGGGGGCTGGGGGTTGGGGGAGGGGGAATTCCTGGAATCCCTAGCTCCGCCACGCGGCACATATAATCCCCCCCGCCTTCTCCATCCTTCTCCCAACCAACCACCACTACCACGTCCTAAAAAAAAAAAAAAAAAAAACGTCGAGAATGGAGGGCTCGGGGAGGGGTGGGGTGGTGGCGGTGGGGGTGGGGATTCCAACGGACAAATCAATTGTCAATCCCACAAACACGGATTGCCCCCCACCCCCAACCCCACTAATTCCAAACCGCCCCCTCCCTTAAGGAGTTAGCCCCGGAACAAACAGTGGTGTACGGCCCGAACCCAGAAGTAGAGAGAGAGAGAGAGAGAGAGAGATGGGTGGAGGTTGGAGTGTGGGGGGGAGGGGAACGCACCCCTAAATGAACTCCTCCCCTTCCTCGGCTCTCATTGTTGGGCTTATAGAACTGATCCGTTCCCTCGCTGTCACCCACACACCCACCCACACCCACACCCACCCACTCGTCCACCCGACGTTCCGCTTGCTCTGAGTTAAAAAAACTGCCCCCCTGGACAATAATTGAAATGGGTGACAGTCGTAGTGGTGTACTAGGTTAGCCTGATACAATGCCAGCCTCAGGGGCGGTGTTCCCTAGGTTAAAATTACCCCCACGGCTTTTTTTTTATATTATAAAAGAATATTTCTTTTACTGTAAATTTTTTTTCCTGTTTCTTTTTTGCTCCTGAGAAAGTTAGGAAAAAGAATATTAGATGTTTCTACTATTCCTATTACTTTTCAATGAAACTTTTTTACATTGATGGGGAATCTGATTTTGTCTATTGCGATGGAGAATGATTGTTAATGTGTATTTGCCTGCTTGCAAGGTTTTGATTTGATTTGATATGGATAATTATACAGCGCCTATCCTCAGTTGGAGACTAAGCTCAAAGCGCTTTACAAACACGGGGTCATTTGCACAACAGTCTGCCTGCCTGGGTAGAGCCGGATGACGGCTACCACTGGGGGCTCATCATGAGAGAGAGAGAGAGAGAGAGAGAGAGAGAGAGAGAGAGAGAGAGAGAGAGAGAGAGAGAGAGAGAGAGAGAGAGAGAGAGAGCGAAAGAACGAACGAACGAACGAACGAAAGAACTGTTTTATTCAACTAAAAGCCAAAGCGACTTACTAAAGGGGTGTGACATAAGTACAAATACTGGAATTATAACTGATACCACAATATCATAAACATATACATCAGCAGAAGAAAATTTTATTATGTCATGATATTCAGTCTTTTCAAGGATTTGTAAATATAAATAGCGAATCTATAGAGAGCAGAGTCATTTCTGGACGACAACAACATATTTAATCTAAAACTACAAGGATTTTTTATAATACTTAGGTTCAATTAATTTCGATCTAAGGTCAAAATGGGCAGGACTCGTTAACAAAAAATGGATCCCATCTTCCCCTGTCTGTGTTACATAAACAGCATCTTAGTTCACTCTCACCTTTGGATCTGTATCTCACTCGAGGACACGCGATGTCAGAAATGCCAGATCTAAATTCAGTTGTTGTCTCGTTCGTCATTTATCAGATGGATCCCCCCCGTCTCCTTGACGAAGGCGTCAGTACGTCGCAGGTCCTCCAGTCCTCCGTAGAGCTTCCGGGCCGCTGGGATTGGGTCGGGCCAGGTTTTCTCAGTCTCGGAGCGCTTGGTGGAGCGGGCAGGACTGCAGCAGATGTTCTGTTGTCTGGCTGCCTGTTCTGCAGGGGCACTGCTCTGTGTCGCCGATACGGAGTTTCTTGTATAGGTGGTGTTTCAGGCGGTTGTGGCCCGTCCTGAGCCTGAAAATGGCTACCTGCTCTCGACGAGTCAGCAGGTAGTACGGGTCTGCTCTGTTGTGGCGTGGATGCTGCTGCTTCCACTTGTTCTGCAGCTTGGCCTTAATGATGGTCCTGGATTCAGAGTACTAAATTTAGTCAAGGCACATTTAATATACCGGTAACAGGTATGGCTCAATCATATACGTGGTCTTAAAAAAGTCTATGATAAGCAAATCTGTCACTGGTGTACATATGGTCCTGCCAGTCCTGCCACCTGCAATCAGTACCTCTTTGTTTAAACGATTTACAGAACCCTGGGATACATCTGACACCTTGATTGTCCCATACACAAGAAAATCCATGAGAATTCATTTGTAACCCACGTATTTTTTTACCATTCCTATCCAAGTTATACAACGTCTTATAAGCTTTATATTGCAACCTATTTTCGTCAATCCGCATTAATTTTCAGCAATATTTGATACATCTCATATAAGAATTTATATAAATGGGAAACCTCCCCAACTCACCATACACAAAATCATTCTGAGTTTGACTGTCTACATTAAAAAAAAAAAAACGTTTCAGTGCGAACAAATGTTTTTTTTTTTTCAATTTCTGATCCCTTCTCAATGCCCAGATTTCAGCAGCATATTGCACTATCGACTGCCAGCAGCATACTGCACTATCTATTGCATCTGGGAATCAAACAGTTTAGCAAACAGACTAAAGGATCTACAATCCAGCTTATATATCACGTGAAAAATAATCATAATTGCTTTCTTCGCTCTATTACCTAAATCTTGACATGCTAAACTGAAACTAAGAGTCTAGCTGAAAAATAAATCCCAAGATATTTGTAAGCATTTACCACTGTGACCCTTTCGTCGCCATAAACCCACCTCTCATTATAATGCCAGATAACCTCCTTTACGAAAAATAATAACGTTAGTTTTTGCCATATTTACCTTCAGTTCAAATCTTGTTGCCGCCATATACAAACTGTTCAGTTGTCGTTGTAGACCACCCATAGTTGCAGATAATAAAATAATATCATCAGCAAAAAGTAATATGAATAATTCAACCATATCAAAAAGCAATACAATATCGTCCATTTTCAATTGTATCCAAAGCAAGTTCATTCATTAACAAATAAAGAAAACAAAACTGGACTGCATAATTATAATTATCATCTTGTTTGACACCTCGACTACACGTGACGAGGTCCGATAATTTTTGTCCCGGGTATTATTCTCGCTTTTAACTTCATTATACATAATTTTGAGACAAGAATACAACTTACCCTATATTCCATTAACTCACTCAGTACGGTCAGTCCTCTCTTCTCCTCTACACAGACTCCTCAGATGTCCAGTGGGTGTCTGAATGACCCAACCTTTAGCTTCCGTCGTCAGAATTGTGGTATTCTTTGTCAACATTCACCTCTTCAGTATAAGAGCCTTCCGCTTGCAATATTTTGATGATGGTAATTGGGCTGAAACGCTGTTAACGTCGTCTCTTTCGCCGTTCGTATGGAGAGAGTTAAAACAACAACAACAACAACAAAAAAGGCCAGAGAGAGAGAGACAGACAGACAGACAGACAGATAGACAGAGACAGAGACAGAGAGACAGAGACTGACAGACAGACAGACAGACAGACAGACACACACACACACACACACACATACACACACACACACACACATTGACGTACAGATCGATAAAACCCCATGGAGTAAGTATATCCAACACGGGGACGGGAGAAGAGTGTGGATCTCGGTGGTCATTTGGTATGTACATCACCAGTCATCCCCCCCCCACCTCCGAACACTCCCCCCCAGCCCCCCAGGCCCCCCCCCCCCCCAGACTCCCCCCCCCAAAAAAAAAAAGAAAAAAAAAGGAAGGAAGAAAGAAAAGAAAGAAAGAAAGAAAGAAAGAAAGAAAATTTCGTCGTAGCGACCAACTCAACAAAACGAGAAGGAAGAAAGAAGGTGAGGAGGTTGGTTTAGGGGTGTTTGTGGGTGGGTGGTGGTTTGTTGGGTGTGGGTGTGGGTGTGGGTGTATGTGGTAGCGGGCAGGAGGGGGAAAGAGGTGGGGATGTGTGTGTGTGTGTGGGGGGGGGGGGGGGCGGGGGGTATGGGTGAAGAGGGAGGCGAGGCCCATTAAGGGGTGGGGCCCATCAGGGTGTCCATTTTCTCCCTGGCACAATACTGTCGCCTGCCCACAACAGGCCACTCACTACAGATCTCTGCTCAAGGGGTCAACTGGGTCAAGAGAGTCGGGGGGGGTCAAGGGACACAGGTCACCTCAACCGTCGCTAAGTCGTTAATGCAATGGACCGCTTTTGTGTAAAGAGAGAGAGGGAGGGAGGGGGAGAGAGAGAGAGAGGAGAGAGAGAAAGAGATAGACAGACAGAGACACAAACAGAGACACAGACAGACAGATAGACACACACACACACACACACACACACACACACACACACACACACAATATGACAGAGGGTAATGTATATGATGTATTTGATCTATACTGTATTAAGATCAATCTGGGTACGGATATTCAGTTCCAACTACACGTTCCGATTTCCGGGAGAGAGAGAGAGAGAGAGAGAGAGAGAGAGAGAGAGAGAGAGAG
>NC_134888.1:20399348-20404348 GCF_041734735.1 Babylonia areolata | reverse complement strand
TCTCTCTCTCTCTCTTTCTGATTTTTGCGCTGTCGGCTTGGCTGGCTCCACGAGTCCCCTAAGGCCTTGCTTGGTCATTCGTCAGGGTACCACCATACCGTACCAGTTCCAGTCCTCTGCAGAACAGCAGAGTGCTGAACAACAACCCTCCCCCCAACCCCCCCCCATCCCCCCCCCCCTTTTGTGAAGCGGAACGAAGCATCATCATAATCATCATTATCATCATCAGTGGAAAAAAAAAGAGAGAGAGAGAGAAGCGGTGAGAGGGTGGAGAGGGGAGGGGACGGGGGGTGGGGGTGGAATGGAAGGGACGGGGGCGGGAGGGAGGGGAAGGGGGAAGGAGGAACCTTGGGGATTGAGAGAAAGGGAGGAAGACCTTATTATTACCAGGACTGTATTGTTGCTTTTGCAGGCTTGGTCATTGTTGTTGCTGTCCTCCTCCTCTTCCTCATCGTCATCACCGTCTTTATTATTATTATTATTATTATTATTATTATTATTATTATTATTATTATTATTTATCATTCTTATTATTGTTATCATTATTTTTATTTGTACTGTCATTATTGTTGTCATTATTAATGATTGTATATTTATGTATATAATCAATAGTAGTAACAGTAATAGTATTGCTGCTAATTTCGTTATTGTTATTGTTATTATGATCATTATATTGTTGTTGTTGTTGTTGTTGCTTTTGTTGATGATGTTACGTAAGAAATGTTATATGTTACACTGTGTTTGTCTGAGCGTGTATGTGTGCGTGCTTGAAATCTGATTGAATGACACAGGTAGGCAGCCTGTTGTGCAAATGACCCCGTGTTTGTACAGCGCTTAGAGCTTGGTCTCCGACCGAGGATAGGCGCTATATAAGTATCCATATCAATTATATATATATAAAAAAAGGCCTTCACCTCCACTGTCATTTCCTATGAACACAGCCGCTAAAGACAGACACTGAATACAACCCACAGTTGTTTTTTTTTACAAACTTTCTCCTGGTATCAGATTAGAGTCTGCCAAAGAAGGATATTCATAAACAATGGGTTTGAAAAGAATAAAAAAATTACAATGACGAGTGCAGTTTTTTTTTTTTTTTTTTTGGTACTATAGAAATAGATATGCACCGCTGATTATAATGATTATGTAGAACTGCTACATTTAAATCGAATTTAAAAATATTTGGGAGGCGAAAAAACAACAACACACAGACTTAAAAAAAAACAAAAAACAACAACAACCCCCCCCCAAAAAAAACCCGATGCTTTAAGCAAATGCCTTCACTACAATTATAAAATGGGGGAAATATTTGCATTGTTTAAAGAAAAGATGAAACATGCATAATTAAAAAAAAAAAATCCTGTGTGAGTGAGTGAGTGAGTGAACGTATGTGTGTGTGTGTGTGTGTGTGTGTGTGTGTGTGTGTGTGTGTGTGTGTGTGTGTGTGTGTGTACATGTGTGTGTGTGTGTGTGTGTGTGTGTGTGTGTGTGTGTGTGTGTGTGTGTGTGTGTGTGTGTGTGTGTGTGTGTGTGTGTGTGTGTTAGTTTCCCGTACGTGGACAATGATAGAAAAAAAAGGACAAACAGAGAAAAGAAAATACAACGAGAGAGAACATGAAAAAAAAAAAAAAATCAAATCGATTCAAATAATCATGTTGCTTACATAATCATAGTCCAGCTTCACCGTAAAGGGACGCCAGAAGTGGCTGAATATCCATCCATCACTTCTGAACAAAATACCAGAAATTGAATAAGGAGTGAAAGAAAAGAAATAAAGAGTAGGAAAAAAACAGCAACAACCCAAAAAACAAAACCGACCAACCCCCTCCCCCTCTTCCCCCCCTAAAAAAAACCCCTCCAACCTCCCCTCCCCCCAAACACATACACACACACACACACACACACACTCATTCACACACACACACACACACACACACACACACACACACACACACACACACACCATAGTAGCAGCCAGAGCTTTTTTTTTCTTCTTCTCTAAGAATAATAACCAGTCAACTTTTTTATTATTATTATTTTTGTTTTGTCCCTCTTTCAGGAAACGGTCAGCATAATATCTTAACCATTAATCTGAAATAAGGCAGGGTGAATGCACACACACACACACACACACACACACACACACACACACACACACACACACACACACACACACACACACACACACACACACACACACACACACACACACACAACACACACACACACACACACACACACACACACAACACATACACACACACACACACACACACACAACACACACACACACACACACACACACACACACACACACAACACACACACAACACACACACACACACACACACACACACAACATACACACACAACACACACAAGAACTCGACCTGCGTTAAAATCATGCAGCAAGCCTGTTATTAATCAAACAACTAGACAGAGCTGTACAGGATACTTCCTGTCAAAACTTTATAGTGTTATTATGATAAAATTCTCTCTCCCCTTTCCTTCCTTTTCTTTTTTTTTTTTTTTTTTTTTTTTTTGGTCCTCCGTTTGATTGAGTTGACGGATTTGATCCTGTGATCACAATGCCACTTCGAGTCGGGCACTTCATTCCTCCATCATCTGTTCTTCTCCTCCTGCCCGCCCACCCCCATCCCCCAGCCCCACACCCCCGTCCCTTTCCTTCCCCCCTCCCCCACTCCCCTACTACTCCCCTCTCATGTCCTTCTCACCCCCCCCTCCGCCCCCAACCACCACCACCACCACCCTGCCACCCATCCTGCATTTTCTTCTTTTCCTTTACTCCTCCCACCCCCCACCCCCCAACCCCGACCCCTCCCCCCTACCTCTCCTACACACACACACACACACCCTACAAACCCCACACCCACCCAAGCCCCACCCACCCACCCACCCACCCAATCTCGAATCCCAAAAGGGAGGAAAGGACAAGAATCCTCGAGTAGCTCCTAAAGAAAGCATTTGTCAGTTCGAGTCATCTTTGCAAGTCGTCCAGCATTGTCCTCTCCTCCCCTTCTTGTCCATGCACTCTTCATCCTCTGGAGGGAGAAACAAAATGGCGGCCAGGGGGTGGTGGTGGTGGTTGGTGGTTGGGAGGACAGATGCGCGCACAATAGGTGCGTAGGGAGAGAGGGAAGAGCTCTGTGTGTGTGTGTGTGTGTGTGGGGGGGGGGGGGGGGGGTGAAGGGGAGGGGGGGGGGGAGGCGCGGGTTGTCGGGGATTGAGGGTGGAACGGGGTAGGCAGGGAAGGGAGTGTGTGTGTGTGGGGGGGTGGAGGGGTGAGCGAGCAGGGGAGGGTGGAGAGTAGTGGAGAGGGTGCATGAATGGATGTTAGGGAAAGGGAAGGGAAAGGAAGAGGAGACAGAGAGAGGGAGTGTGTGTGTGTGTGGGGGGGGGGGGGGGGGGGGGGGGGGGCAGAAAGAGAGGAAAATTATCTTCCACAAGTTAATAGAACACGTCAGTTGTCAGCGTTTTCTGGGGGCTCCGAGGTCTTTTGGGGAATGGAGATGGCGACGGGGATGGGGATTGGGGGATGGCGGTGGGGTGAGGATGAAAAAGGGGTGGGTATACACTGGGTAGTGGTGGCGAGGTGGGGTGGGTGGGGGTTGGGTGGGAAGGAGAATCGCTGAGTGTTAGTACAAGGTTCGAGGGGATACCTCTCTCTCAGGTTAAAAGAGAGATAGAGACAGGGAGGCAGTGGGACACATAGAGAAAGAGAGAGAGAGAGAGAGAGAGAGAGAGAGAGAGAGAGACAGAGAGACAGAGACAGAGAGACAGAGAGACAGAGAGACAGAGACAGAGAGACAGAGAGAGAGACAGACTGTCTAAGACAGACAGAGAAAGAGAGAAGGAGACAGAGGGAGATAGAGGGAGAGAGAGAAGGGGAGAAAGGAGAGGGAGAGAGAGGAGTGGAGAGAGAGAGAGAGAGAGAGAGAGAGAGAGAGAGAGAGAGAGAGAGGAAGAAACAGAGAGATGGAAACAAGGAAAGAAACAGAGAGAAAATCAATGAAGAATGAACTTGTTTATTGAGGAGAACAAAAAAAGAATAAGCACATCATCACCACCACCACCACCATCATCATCATCATCAGCATTATCATCAGCATCATCATCATCTTCTTCTTCTTCTTCTTCTTCTTCTTCTTCTTATTATTATTATTATTGTCATTATCCTCCTCCTCCTCCTCCTCCTCTGAACGAATGCTAATAATCAATTGTCTCAGCGTTGCTATTGTCTTTAAAGTTGACAGTGCTACTGCCTTTCAACGTATACTATTTTCTGTGATGATGGTGGTTATTGAAACGATAGTGATGACAGCTGCTGTATTCTTGTTCAGTATCTTACCCCCCCACCCCCATCCCCCGAAAAAAACGTGATCGAGTCTAAAGGTCCCATACCCTTTAACAACCATCCTGGCAGTGAATTCATACTGACTATGTCCAGGCCTCTTAGCAGCAAGGGACCAACTGGACTGGGATGGCCAGAACAGCCCAGAACAGAGTGCGATGGCGAGGGGTGGTCGATGGCCTATGCTAACACCAGGAGCGATGGGCAAAATGAAATGAAGGAATGTCTAGGCCTCGGCGGCGTAGGAAGACGAGGCCCAGTCCTCTCCTTCCGGCCGTTTTACCCTAACCTTTCCCCAACCAGCCGAAGTCAGGTACACCGTACCCATTCACAACCTGGGTGACTTACTTGACTTATTCCTCTTGATTCCGTGGGGAACATAGGGCCGCAACAACACTCCTCCAACGCACCCGGCTCTGGCTGGTCCTCTTCAGTTCGGCCCACGTCATTCCGGCCGCCCTTGTCTCTGCCTCAATGCTTCTCCGCCAGGTCTGCTTCGGACGGCCATTTTTCCTTTTTCCCCTGTGGGTTCCAATCAAGAGCCTGTCTTGTGATGTCTGTTGCAGGCTTGCGTAGTGTATGGCCTATCCATCCCCATTTCCGTTTCTTGATTTCCGTCTCAAAGTGG
>NC_134888.1:20376848-20386848 GCF_041734735.1 Babylonia areolata | reverse complement strand
AACTATACGTGGTTTCATTTTCGTTGTAGGTTTTCTTTTTCTCTGGTTGTGTCGAAGCGAGTGTTGTAGGTAGGTAGGCCTAGCCGAGGGAACGACCCAGCCAAGTTACAACTCCCCGGATTTATTTATTTATTTATTTATTTATTTATTTTTAAATAATTTCATTATTATATCTATTTGCCTATCACAGATTAGGAAACATGCAAAAACAATGAACATTCCTATTCCTCAGACACTTTAACAACAAGAGTGAATTTAAAGCCTTCGTCATTCTTATTGTATCAGTCTTCTTTGGCGCTGGTATAATTCAAATAATCCAAGAAAGAAGAAGAAGAAAAAAAAAAGAAAAAAAAAAGAAGAAGAAGAAGAAAAAAAACAAGAGAAGAGCTGGATGCTGTTACCACTCGTGACTGATCCTTTTATGTTAGTCATAATGATCAAAGTAATATTAATAGTAGTTAGTAATAATAACACTACTACTACTACTACTTCTACTTCTACTAATATTACAACGCAAAGGCTAATAAAAAAAAAAACAAAAAAAAACACACAAGAAAACAACAACAACCCTACCTCCTTAAAACATGAACAAGAACATTTTATATGATAACAACAATACATAATGATAAAAACCACAACATATACAACAACAACAAAATCAGTAAGAAGCGAAGGGCAACCCTAGCTTCTAACAACAACAACAACAACATCTTTCAACAACAATGAACAACAACAACAACAACATCTTACAGCAATAATGAACAACAACAACAACAACGACAACGACAAAAAAAAAAAAAAAAAAAAAAAACAAGAGAGGCAAGGCCTTCAAGACTCACTTGTGATAAATTAAGTCCCCTAGCATTAATTACAGAGTAATTTCCCTTTTTTACTATCTGCACCAAAACGTTTGCAAAATAAATAAAAATTCCATGCTTAGCAAAAGAAGTTCCTGTTTGAACAAAAAAATGATAATAATGACTCCTCTTGTTGTTGTGTCAGAATAGGAGGTCAAAGTGCCAAGTTTAGAGAATACAAAAAAATATAAATATAACAGTAAATGCAATTTGCATATAATTAGGCTTCTTTAAAAAAAAATTGTGCCCATCCCAGAGATGACTGGAAAGAACAAGATGACTGGAAAGAACTGAATTTTTCCTATTTTTATGCCAAATTTGGTGTCAACTGACAAAGTATTTGCAGAGAAAATGTCAATGTTAAAGTTTACCACGGACACACAGACACACACACACACACACACACAGACTACCGAACACCGGGTTAAAACATAGACTCACTTTGTTTACACAAGTGAGTCAAAAATAACACTAACGACAACAGTCTATGATTTTTTTGATTTTTTAAATTTTTTTTATAGATGTGCAGTGGCTGATGACTGAATATCATGTCTAATACTCCACGTGTAAGCCTTTTTATGGGGCAAGGGGAGCGGGGCTGGGGGGAAGGTGGGGGGGAAGACATTAAAGAATCTTGAGTCTTGGAAAAAAACAAAACAAAAAAACACACACCAAAAAAAAAAAACAAAAAAAAAAAAAGAAGCAAACAACTGTATGGGGGCAAGGGAGGGGGTGGGGGTGGTGGTGAGCGGGTGGGGTGGGGGGAGGTCTATTTGAAGACATTAAAGAGTCTTCGAGTCTT
Organism: Babylonia areolata; assembly: GCF_041734735.1. NCBI lineage: Eukaryota > Metazoa > Mollusca > Gastropoda > Neogastropoda > Buccinidae > Babylonia > Babylonia areolata. Next base: position 20,385,189 of record NC_134888.1, on the reverse strand, counting down.
GAAATATGAAACAAGAACTGTAACCCTAATGTAAAGCTATACGTTCACTAACCTAGATCTCATCTGCAAGCGTGGAGGGGAGGGTGGGGACGTGGGGGGTGTGGAGGTGTGTGGATGGGGTTTGGGAAGAGTGGAGCGGGCGAGGCAAGGGTGGTGGTGGTGGTGTTGGTGGTGGTGGGGTGGGTTGTAGGGGGTGGGGTGGGTTGTAGGGGGTGCGGCGGTGGGGGGGCTCCGTAACCCAGATTGAGTCTGTCTGAAGTAGCTCTACAATAATTGGGGGGGGAGGTGGAGTGGGGGAGGGGGTGGGGTGGGGGAGGTGGAGTGGGGGTGGGGGTGGGGTGGGGTGGGGTGGGGGGGATCTGTCGACATAACACATCTCGTCACGCCTGACGTCACATGCACAACAGCCAGCAAGTGTCATACAGCAAAACAACAACAACAACAAGACAAGTTGCACGTGTTGGCGATGCGCGAGGTGATGACACCCCCCTCGCTCGCCCCCCCCCCCCCACCCCCGTTTTTTTTTTTTGTTTTTTTTTTAACAACAAACAGGACACCCCCGCCCGCTCAATTTTGCATTTTTTTTTTTTTTAAACAACAAACAGCAACATAAATCCAGATTGTTTTGCTGGTTATAGAAAACTCAATGGCACGACAGCAAAATAAGGGCGAGGCTGCCTCTCTGTCTCTGTCTCTCTCTGTCTGTCTCTCTGTTTATTTGTATCTGCCTCTGGCTTTGTCTGTCTGTCTGTCTGTCTGTCTACCTCTGTCTGTCTGTCCACCTTTCTCCCCTCCTCCTCCTCCTCTGTCTCTCTGTTTCGGTCTATCTGTCTGTCTGTCTGTGTCTGTTCTCTAAAATCTTAATCCTTGAATATATATATATATATATATATATCTATATATATATATATATATATATATAATCAAAACGTTTTTGAGTTCTGAGTTCTGAGTTCTCCGTCTATGTCTCTCTGTCCCTGTGTCTGTCTCTGTCTTTTTGTCACTGTCTCTGTCTCTCTGTCTATGTCTGTCTCTGTCTGTCTGTCTGCATGTATGTCTCTGTATGTATGCCCCATCAACATCTACTTCTCTCTCTCTCTCTCCTGGTTCAGTAGGAAACATGCTGACAGCATGACAAGGAGTTTGGAATGCGTCGTCTGTCTGTCTGTCTGTCTGTCTGTCGGTCGGTCGGTCGGTCGGTCTGACGGGCGCAATAGCCGAATGGTTAAAGCGTTGGACTTTCAATCTGAGGGTCCCGGGTTCGAATCTCGGTGACGGCGCCTGGTGGGTTAAAGGGTGGAGATTTTTCCGATCTCCCAGGTCAACATATGTGCAGACCTGCTAGTGCCTGAACCCCCTTCGTGTGTATACGCAAGCAAAAGATCAAATACGCACGTTAAAGATCCTGTAATCCATGTCAGCGTTGGGTGGGTTATGGAAACAAGTACATACCCAGCATGCACACCCCCGAAAAGCGGAGTATGGCTGCCTACATGGCGGGGTACAAACGGTCATACAGGTAAAAGCCCACTCGTGTATATACGAGTGAACGTGGGAGTTGCAGCCCACGAACAAAGAAGAAGAAGAGGTCGGTCGGTCGGTCTGTTGAGTGTTAACACATCCAAGGACAAAGATGACAACTTCCCTTTGTGACGCATCATTCTCCAATATGTGGCATTTCATATATATATATATATATATATATATATATATATATATATATATATATATATATATATATATATATATACTTTTTCCTTTGCTTTGTTTTGTTTTGTGTGCTTTCTAACTGCATTTCTGAGCATGTGTTATCTTACGTGTACGTGTGTGTGTGTGTGTGTGTGTGTGTGTGTGTGTGTGTGTGTGTGTGTGTGTGTGATTCAAGCTCTGACAAAGGTGTAATGGCTGCGGGTGGGTTTATATATATATATATATATATATATATATATATATATATATATATATATATATATATATATATATATATATATATATATATACGTGTACACACACAAACACGCACACACATACACACACACGTACACACGCACGCACACACACAAACACAAACACACACTGTTTTGCATTTTTCCTTCCTTCCTTCCTTCCTTCCTTTCTTTCTTTCGTTCGTCCTGTCTTCTGTCTCACTGTCTAATCTGTCTGTACTCGAAACAGAAGACACACACATTGAATGTTATGACGGGTGATGAATTCATAATTGATAATAATAATATGACACCACGACATTAATGAACGCTGCCGCTAATTCTCTCGGTGTTTTTTTTGTTGTTTTTTTTTTTTCTCCTTTCTTCTTTCTTTCTTTCTTTCTTTCTAAAACCATCTGTCACTGATAGGACAGAGGAAAACAACACTGGGAGAATTGTATCATTCACGATCTTTCTCAGCATGTTCCCCCCCCCCCAAAAAAAAAAACACACCAAAAAACAACAAAACAAACGCGAGTGATGATAATAGCTTCCGCCAGCAACAGTTCAAAATGGTACAAAAAAAAAAAAGAAAAAAAGAAAAGAAAAAAAAAGCGGATAATAACGACAAAACGAGGATGATATATTGATGTTATATCACTTGAATACCATCTCTCTTCTCCCCTAAGCCTCTACACTAAAAAAAAAAAAAAAAAGCAAAAAAAAAAAAAAAAAAAAAGCGGATAATAACGACAAAACGATGATGATATATTGATGTTATATCACTTAAATACCATCTCTCTTCTCCTCTAAGCCTCTACACTAAAAAAAAAAAAAAAAAAAAAAAAAAAAGAAAAGCGGATAATAACGACAAAACGATGATGATATATTGATGTTAATTCACTTGAATACCATCTCTCTCTTCTCCCCTAAGCCTCTACACTAAAAAAAAAAAAAAAAAAAAAAAAAAAACGGATAATAACGACAAAACGATGATGACATATTGATGTTATATCACTTAAATACCATCTCTCTTCTCCTCTGAGCATCTACACTAAGAAAAAAAAGCGAATAATAACGACAAAACGATGATGACATATTGATGTTATATCACTTGAATACCATCTCTCTTCTCCTCTAAGCATCTGCACTAAGAAAAAAAAAGCGGATAATAACCACAAAACGATGATGATATATTGATGTTATATCACTTGAATACCATCTCTCTTCTCCCCTAAGCCTCTACACTAAGAAAAAAAAGCGGATATTAACGACAAAACGATGATGACATATTGATGTTATATCACTTAAATACCATCTCTCTTCTCCTCTAAGCATCTACACACAAAAAATAACAAAAAAAAAAAAAGCGGATAATAACGACAAAACGATGATGACATATTGATGTTATATCACTTAAATACCATCTCTCTTCTCCTCTAAGCATCTACACTAAGAAAAAAAAGCGGATAATAACGACAAAACGATGATGACATATTGATGTTATATCACTTAAATACCATCTCTCTTCTCCTCTAAGCATCTACACTAAGAAAAAAAAGCGGATAATAACGACAAAACGATGATGACATATTGATGTTATATCACTTAAATACCATCTCTCTTCTCCTCTAAGCATCTACACTAAGAAAAAAAAGCGGATAATAACGACAAAACGATGATGATATATTGATGTTATATCACTTGAATACCATCTCTCTTCTCCCCTAAGCCTCTACACTAAAAAAAAAAAAAAAAAAAAAAAAAAAAAAGCGGATAATAACAACAAAACGATGATGATATATTGATGTTATATCACTTGAATACCATCTCTCTTCTCCTCTGAGCATCTACACTAAAAAAACAAAAACCAAAACAAAAAAAAACGGATAATAACGACAAAACAATGATGATATATTGATGTTATATCACTTGAATACCATCTCTCTTCTCCCCTAAGCCTCTACACTAAAAAAAAAAAATAAAAAAAAAATAAAAAAAAAAAAAAAAAAGCAAGCGGATAATAAAGACAAAACGATGATGATATATTGATGTTATATCACTTGAGTACCATCTCTCTTCTCCTCTAAGCATCTACACTAAGAAAGAAAAAAGCGGATAATAACGACAAAACAATGATGATATATTGATGTTATATCACTTGAATACCTTCTCTCTTCTCCCTTAAGCATCTGCACTCACCCACCTTTTTTTTAAATTTTTTTTTAATTTTTTTTTTTAATACCTGGTGTGGTGGTGGCCTAGTGGGTAATGTATCCGCCAATGGAAGCCAGAGAATCTGAGGTTGGGGGTTCGAATCCCATATTTGCTAGACGACTCCCCCCCCCCCCCCCCCCCCCCCCCCCCACACACACACCCACTTCCTCCCTCCCACTAGACCTTGAGTGGTGGTCTGAATAGTTAGCCATGTATTTTGCCACGATTGTGTGTGTGTGTGTGTGTGGGGGGGGGGGAGGGGGGGGGGGGGGGGGGGGGGGGGGGGGGGGGGGGGGGAGGAGGGTTGGGGGGGGAGGTGCGAGGGGTTGAGGTGGTGGGGGTGGCGTGAGTGTACATATATGTATGTATTTGTATGTCTGTGTGCGGGCGCGCGTAGGCGTTAATATAATAATTGTTCTTTCCATTACTTTTTTTTAAACATTGGCAGAATGTTCCAGTTATTCTTTATATCCGTCGTTTTCATTACTTTATCTTATTTCATTTCATTTAACTGTTTTTTTATGATTTGTGTCATAAAAAGGGCAGAATTGCAATGAGGGCTTTATTGTGTGCCTAATTCTTTACCCATTAGAAATTCAAATAACCAGCCATTCTCCTTGCTTTTCTTGTTGTTGTTGTTGTTGTTGTTCGTCTTCTTCTTCTTCAACAGCAACAACAACAATACACGTAAGAGCACAACAACACCAACAACAACAACAGCAATACACGTAAGAGCACAACAACAACAACAACAACAACAGCAATACACGTAAGAGCACAACAAAAGGAACAACAACAACAACAATCAAAACAGATCAGAAAACAGGAGCTGTTCAAAAACAAACCAATTGCAAAACTGCTAGCATGGGCTCCAATTTCTGGCCATAATGTCTCCAACCTTAATTCATTAATTATTTGAACAAGCATTTCCTGCTGTCATGACCAGACTGTTGATACAGTCGCGTAACTGCCCAGTGAAAGATTAAACAACAACAACAACAAACAAACAAACAACAGCAAAACAACCAACATATATATATGATAATCAGTCGTGTCCGACTATGACCATCAGAATAGCTTCTTCTTCTTCTTCTTCTGCGTTCCCCGTGATCATGGTCTCAGACTTGCAGTCCTATGCTGGAAATGAAGGTGGTGGTCTTGATGAGGTCTTCTTTGGTGCCCCAGAGCTTTTCTGCCAGTGTGGCTCCATAGGGCCACTGCTGCGTCCGTGCATCTTGATACAGGGGGCAGGACTGCAGGATGTGCTCCGGGGTTTGTGGGCCTGTCTTACACGGGCAGTCAGGAGTGTGTGACAGCTTCATTCGGTACATGTGGTCTCGCAGGCGGCAGTGCCCCGTGCGTAGTCGGAATATGATTGTCTGCTGGAATCGCTGCAGGTGAGGCATCTGGTCATCAGGTGGATGGCTATGTTGTTGCTGGAATGTGTTTTTGAATTTTCGTTTGACCAGAGTTTTTGCCTCCCTGTATGAGACTGGCTGGTTTGTCTGCTCCAGTCTGCTGCCAGACTTGGCCAGTCTGTCCGCCTCCTCGTTTCCTGCCAGACCACAGTGGGCAGGGATCCACTGGACAGCGACGTGTGTGTGTAGCATCATCAGAATAGCAGAGGAGGCAACTGCTGTACCGACTATTTGGGCTAGAATTTGATTATAGTGGAGAGTGTCTTGCCCAAGTTACATCCCCACTCTCTCGGCCAAGAGGGTTTTAGGACAGTCGGCGTTGGGATGGTTCCCAAAAGGCCAACTAGCCCACAAGGCTGCAGCACTAAGAGCCAGTGCAATTTTGCTCTCCTAGTTTGAGAGTCATAGTTCTTCACAAAACGACTGAGCTGTAAATGGTTTCCCATTGACTAGGAGAAACCATTGAAAATACAGCTCTCACTTTGCTGTTGGCCCAAATGTAAACTTATGTCAAAACAACCACCACCAGTGGAGTGATGGCCTAGAGGCAACGCGTCCGCCTTGGAAGCAAGAGAATCTGAGTGCGCTGGTTCGAATCACGGTTCAGCCGCCGATATTTTCTCCCCCTCCACTAGACCTTGAGTAGTGGTCTGGACGCTAGTCATTCGGATGAGACGATAAACCGAGGTCCCGTGTGCTAGCATGCATTTAGCGCACGTAAAAGAACCCACGGCAGCAAAAGGGATGTTCCTGGCAAAATTATGTAGAAAAATCCACGTCAATAGGAAAAACAAATAAAACTGCACGCAGGAAAAAAAAAAAAAAAAAAAAGGGTGGCGCTGCAGTGTAGCGACACGCTCTTCCTGGGGAGAGCAGCCCGAATTTCACACAGAGAAATCTGTTGTGATAAAAAGAAATACAAATACAAATACCAACAAAAAAACTCTCCAGTTCTTGACAGGCTTTAAATCACACATGACCGAAATAAAGAAGTGATGCGTGTTAGGTGGAGGGATGAATGGGGGTGAGAAGGGGGTGGGGGATGCTGAGGGGTGGGGGGTGGGGGGATGGGTAGTGTGTAGAGGTGGAGAGGGATGTCGTCGGTGGGCTGAGTTTCAGTTTCAGTTTCAGTTCTGTTTCTGTTTCACAAAGTATCAGTATCAGTATCAGTAGCTCAAGGAGGCGTCACTGCGTTCGGTCAAATCCATATACGCTACACCACATCTGCCAAGCAGATGCCTGACCAGCAGCGTAACCCAACGCGCTTAGTCAGGCCTTGAGAAAAAGAAAAAGAAATAAAATAATTAAAATAATAATAATAAATAATAAGAATAAAAAAAAAAGAAGTAAAAAAATAACAACAACAAAAAATAAATAATAATAATAAATAAATGAGGCGTACGTATACATATCAACGACTGTTGATATGAGTGATATTGTCAGTCTTTTTGGTTCTAAAGATTAATCTTGCTCCTGCGTTTTGAACTTTTCTGGAATTTTTGTATTAAGTATTCATCCGAATGACTAGACGCTCAGTTTGATATTTTCTAGTCAAACTTGGGATTGAAAGGGCGAGAGAGCGGGAATCGAACCCAGACCCTCACAGACGCTATATTTATTGGCAGATAAGCGTCCTAACCATTCTGCAACATTCCTCCCGAGGGCTGAGAATGGGGTGTGGGGGGGGAGTGGAAAGAGAATGGAGGAAAACAAGGGGAAAGAGATTATCTTGTTTACACAGCTCCTCTCCCCCACTCCACCTTCCCCCCTACACCTCTCTCTCTCTCTCTCCACACACACACACACACACACACACACACACACACACACACACACACACACGTGCGCGCACTCCACCTCCTCCACAGTCGAGACAAAAATGTTAGGTTTGGGGGCCGTCTATCTATCTATCTATCTATCTATCTATCTATCTATCTATCTATCTATCTATCTATCTATCTATCTATCTGTCTATCTATTTATCTAGCTATCTGTGTGTCTGTGTGTCTGTCTATCTCTATCGGCCTGTCTGTCTCTGTGTTGGTCTGCCCGTTGTCTGTATGCAGTGTGTATCTGTGTGTGTGTGTGTTTGCATCGTGCTCGCTCACACAATTCTCCTCTGATCAATAATTTTAAACACGATCTATGGACTGCTTGTATTTCATCTTATCTTATTTTATTTTATTTCTTTTTTTTTTATATTCTATTTTCTATTTGGTTCTAATTTTATGTTATTTTATTTCATTTTATTTCATTTTTATTTTATTTTATCTTATTTTCTATTTGGTTCGAATCTTATTTTATTTGATTTTTATCATTTTCTTTTGTTTTCTTCTTTTTTTCATTTCATTTAGTTTCACATTATCAAGAAAAAAAAAAACAACAACAACAACAACAACACATTTTATTTCATTTCTATATTATCATTTTCTTTTTTTTTTTATAGATAAATTGTCGTGGATCCATTGCTTGCATTATCATTGAAATATAGCTATCGGTAATTCCGAAGCGATGACGTGAAAGAACAGGCCATCCTGTCAACCTAATAGGGAAAATATTGAAATTTCTGTAGGAGAGGACGACATCAATAGCATTAATGTGGAATCTTTGGAGTTAAAAAGCTTTCTAAGGAGATTGATGAATCGAATTGTGAGCGTAAACAATTTTCCTTCTTCTTCTTCTTCTGTGTGTGTGTGTGTGTGTGTGTGTGTGTGTGTGTGTGTGTGTGTGTGTGTGTGTGTGTGTGTGAGTGTGTTTGTGTGTGTGTGTGTGTGTGTGTGT
>NC_134888.1:20366848-20371848 GCF_041734735.1 Babylonia areolata | reverse complement strand
TCTTTTGTTATTGGTTTTAAATTTGGTTGTCCAGTTACGTAGCTTTGCTTTTTCACACACACACACACACACACACACACACACACACACACACACACACACAGAGACACACACACTAAACTACACAACACTACACACACAGACACACACACAGACACACACACACTACACTACACTACACTACACTACACTACACTACACTGCACTACACTACACTACACTACACTACACTACACTGCACTGCACTACACTACACTACACTACACTACAGACAGACACGCACACACACAGACACACACAGACACACACACACACACACACACACACAATCACACACACACACACACACACACTACACTACAGAAACACACACACACACACTACACTACAGACACACACACACACACACACACACACAACACTACACACACACACACACACACACACACACACACACTACACAAAACCAGGACTGCACGATGACATGACTCCAGCTATCATCAGTGCAACGAGCTGTGAAGTCCATCTGCTTCCAAGCTCAGCCTTTAGTGTCAAACTGGACAATGTCCAGAGCCAGTGACACCCCCCCCCCCCCACACACACACCCCCATTCCCCATCAAACCCCCCACACCTCATCCCCACCCCCACCCCTTAACCTGACCAATGGTCAGTGAATTTCAACAGACACCGTCACAGCAGGAACAGACCACTAGCTGTCCACCTGCCTTCCAAGTTTTTACAGACTGGTCAGTTACATAGTTACCTAAACGGCTCACTTGTGAAGTTCATGAATGTGGAAAAAAAAAAAAAAAGTGGCATCGTGGATAATAAAAGTGAATGTACTGGATGAGAATGAAACGGGAAGGTTTACCACGCCCTCCCCCACCCCCACCCCTCATCCTACCCTCTCCCCCTTCACCCTACCCCCACCAGCCCCCCACCCCCACCCCACCCCCACACACACACACCCCGAACTGGCTTCAGATTCATTTTCAAGCTTTCAAGGAGGTGTCACAGCTTTGCGGACTGAGCCATATACGCTCCAGCACTTCTGCTGTTCAACTTCCAACATCACTTCTGCTGCTGTGGCGCCCAGACAGTGGAACATAAGAAAAGAGTCAGTCTTTTCATGTGGACTGAGTCTGAAATCTATTTATTGGAGCAGTTTTTTTTAATATAACCTCTGGCGTGGAGGTTATGTGGGCCAGACAATGGAACACAGAATATATATATATATATATATATATATATATATATATATATATATATATATATATATATATATAGTTTTTGCATACCTGTTTGAATGAACAAAGTGATAGTACAAAATAGTCACCACTGGCTCTGGAAACTTGACTTTAACAAAGGTAATATTGTTTGCATGAAAAAATCAGCTGGTGTTAAAACTCTTTTAACATCGGAATTGGTAATTTCATGAAACTTTAAAAAAAAAAAAAAGAAGAAAAAATTATTTTTACCTGCTTTCATCGCTGGTGATTTTGGACTTTGTGGTTTGGGTTCACATCATAGACAATTTTATTTTATTGTATTTTTATTTTTATTTTATTTTATTTTATTTTATTTTTTCTCAAGGCCTGACTAAGCGCGTTGGGTTACGCTGCTGGTCAGGCACCTGCTTGGCAGATGTGGTGTAGCGTATATGGATTTGACCGAACGCAGTGACGCCTCCTTGAGCTACTGATGCTGATACTGATACTGCTGTTAAGAGAGAAAGGAACACACACAAAAAAAAAAAAAAAAAAAAAAAAAAAAAGTAGAGGAAGGAACAGATGCATGGACTTCGCATTGGACGCGCTCATCACGCATTGAGAGTCTACTCTCTGTGTTAGTTGACTACGATCTTATGCAATGGCTCTTTCCACCTTTCCACCTGCCACGGTAAATTGTAGCCCTGACAGTTTTCTTTCATTTGCTACAGTCCATACATAATTACGATTATGGGATGGATATACCCATAGTCTGATTCTCTCCCACACACATCCCACACCCATTTCCTGTATGAAATATCATGTTATCCAGTACTAAATAATTATGTACTTTTTGGGGGGCGAGGGGAGTCGGTAACGGATGCACTAGGTTTCGTTTACAAGATTCATGAAGGACATTCCTATATATATATATATATATATATATATATATATATATATATATATATATATATATATATATATATATATATATATATATATATATATATATACGAGGGTCATTCAATAAATAAGGTGAATTTTTCGGTATAAGGACTTCTAATACAGATAGAAGCTTACTTTTTTTTTTTCAACGTAGTCTCCCAGCACTGTCACACACTTTTCCCATCTGTGCACAAGCTTCCGTATTCCCTCAGCGTAAAAATCTTTGGACTGATGTCTCAGCCAGTCGCTCACAACACTTTTGACTTCATCGTCACTTTCAAACTTCGTGCCTCTCGTGAACGCTTTCAAGGGACCAAACAGGTGAAAGTCTGAAGGGGCAAGGTCTGGGCTGTAAGGGGGATGAGGGAGCAGTTCCCAGCCCAGCTCGTTGATGGTCTGCACCGTTCGGGCTGCTGTGTGAGGCCTTGCGTTGTCATGATGCAAGATGACTCCTTCTGACTGATGACTCCTGCGTTTGTTCTTTATGTCTTTCTTGACCTGCCTCGGCAGTTCACAGTCGTTGGCACTGTTCACAGTGCTTCCTTTCTCAAGGAATGAAATGGTGATTGGGCCTTGCATATCCCCAAAAACGGTGAGCATCACCTTCCTCGTGGACCGCTGGGACTTGAACTTCTTCTTCACTGGAGAGCCTACGTGCTTCCACTCCATGGACTGCCGTTTGGACTCAGGCTCATAGTGTCCAAACCCATGTCTCGTCGCATGTGACCACCTTCTTCAGAAACTCATCACCATCCTTCTCATAGCGGCAGAGACACTGCTGGGACAACTCGACCCCCCTCTGTTTGTGCTCTGGAGTAAGCATCTTTGGCACCCACCGGCAGCTGACCTTCGAGTAGCCAAGGTCATCATGGACAATTTTGTGTGCTGTCCCAACAGATAAGCTCAAAGTCCTTGCAATGTCATCCACTGTCACCCTTCTGTCAGACTGAATGAGGTCATTGACTGATTCGATCACCTCAGGAGACCTCACTTCTGTAGGCCTTCCAGGCCTGTCTTCATCCTCAACACTGCTCCGTCCTTCTTTAAGCAATTTAGCCCACTTGTAGACATTTTTTCGGCTGAAACATGTGGCACCATACACAGTTGACATTCTCCTATGAATTTCAACTGGTTTGCACCTTCAGCAACCAAAAACTTGATAACTGACCGCTGTTCAATCCTGGAGCATGCTTCTTGGTCGGCCATCTTTGTTAATCGTCAAAACTCTCAAAGTTTTTTTTTAATCTGCAAAACAAATTAAATCCATGTGAAAAAGAAGTAAAAAAAAAAGAAAAAAAAAAAAAGAAAAAAAAAGTAAGCTTCTATCTGTATTAGAAGTCCTTATACCGAAAAATTCACCTTATTTATTGAATGACCCTCGTATATATATATATATATATATATATATATATATATATATATATATATATATATATATATTGTATTTGTATTTTGTATTTCTTTTTATCACAACAGATTTATCTGTGTGAAATTCGGGCTGCTCTCCCCAGGGAGAGCGCGTCACTATACTACACAGCGCCACCCTTTTTTTTTTTTTTTTTTGTATTTTTCCTGCGTGCAGTTTTATTTGTTTTTCCTATTGACGTGGATTTTTCTACATAATGTTTGCCAGGAACAGCCCTTTTGTTGCCGTGGGTTCTTTTACGTTGCGCTAAGTGCGTGCTGCACACGGGACCTCGGTTTATCGTCTCATCCGAATGACTAGCGTCCAGACCACCACTCAAGGTCTAGTGGAGGGGGAGAAAATATCGGCGGCTGAGCCGTGATTGGAACCAGCGCGCTCAGATTCTCTCGCTTCCTAGGCGGACGCGCTACCTCTAGGCCACCACTATATATATATATATATATATATATATATATATATATATATATATATATAACCAACAACAACCATAGAACAAAGAATTCAAAGTATGTCGTAACCAAAGTGTGAAAGGCTAGCAAATCTCGCTCAGCCCCACCACCTCTACCCACGTCCTTCCACTGCATTTTATGAGATTTTGTAGAGAAGGAGTGAGAGTGGGGTGAGGGGGGGGGAGGGGGGGGGGGGTAGGGAGGGGGCACCAGTATCTGTATTCCGTTTACCCCCCTTGTCTATTCTGTCATGCTGTAATGACGATTTTTTGACGAGTTTTGGCAAGATGATTAATTTTTGTTGAATAATCATCATCAGTGTCGAATATAGAAGTTCAACACTTTTACTACTTACCAAAATGATCCGATATGCTGCAATATCAACAAAGAAGGAAAGAAATAAATGATTTTGTTATTTACATTCACCATTCCCTGCTCCGAATCCCTCCACCACCACCCCCTCGATCCCCCCCTCCCCCTTTCCCCTCCCCGTCACAATCATCACGCCCCACCTATTCTGTCTCTACAAGGTAGGGATGATGATAATCGTCGTTTTGAGGACTGGCACATCACTTTAGATGTGTACCACAGCGTGTTATGCGATTTGAAATAGAAGAAGAAGAAGAAGGAGGAGAAGTGATAACTGACTAGAAAATACCCACCTGTCCCCGTCCCCTTACATAATTTTCACACACACACACACACACACACACACACACACACACACACACACACACACACAAACACGCACACACACACACACACACACACACACACACACCTCAATGAGCAAACTTACAGAACATCCCCCCCCCACACACACACACATACATCCCCAGGACCACCCCCACCCCCACCCCCACTCCCTGAAAATGGGACAACCGCTGAGTCTACGGTCAAATCAGTCCCTTTGTGACAAGACATACAGTACAGACAGACAGATAGACAGACAGACAGACAGACAGACACTC
>NC_134888.1:20354348-20359348 GCF_041734735.1 Babylonia areolata | reverse complement strand
CGATATTACCATAAGTCGATGTCGTGACCCATTTTTAATGACCTTATAAGTATAGGACGGTACGTGAGAGACTGACACTGACACTGGGATAATTTATTTATTTAAGGCCAAAGAAAGGCGATGATAATTCTTCTTCTTCTTCTGCGTTCGTGGGCTGCAACTCCCACGTTCACTCGTATGTACACGAGTGGGCTTTTACGTGTATGACCGTTTTTAACCCGCCATGTAGGCAGCCATACTCCGTTTTCGGGGGTGTGCATGCTGGGTATGTTCTTCTTTCCATAACCGACCGGACGCTGACATGGATTACAGGATCTTTAACGTGCGTATTTGATCTTCTGCTTGCATATACACACGAAGGGGGTTCAGGCACTAGCAGGTCTTCACATATGTTGACCTGGGAGATCATAAAAATCTCCACCCTTCACCCACCAGGCGCCGTCACCGTGATTCGAACCCGGGACCCTCAGATTGACAGTCCAACGCTTTAACCACTCGGCTATTGCGCCCGTCGGGCGATGATACAATATGCAGCTGTCACCATAACTTAGAGTGAACATTCAAGGTTTGTCACATTTACATAAAAAAAAATGGTGACAATGTTCTTTCTCCTAACTTCAAAGCTCTACATAAATAAAATGCCAGATTGCGTATGGCACCATTATCAGATGATGCCTTCAATAAACAGAATTTAAGTGAAGACTGACGTTGATAATACCGTGAGACACACACACACACACACACACACACACACACACACACACACACACACACACACACACACACACACACACACACACACATAGAAAAACACACACAGAGAGAAACAGAGATTAAGCGATACATATAGAAAGAAAGTAACAGAGATAAACAGAGACAGAGAGACAGAGACAGAGAAACACACACACACAGAGAAATAGACTAAGCGATACATACATACAGAAATAAAGATAAACAGAGAGAGAGAGAGAGACAGACAGACAGACAGACAGAGACACAGACAGACAGAGAGCGTTTGTCACAACACGATCAGAAAACGAAACTGACAAGACAGCCATAGCATTTTTTACACACACACACACACACACACACACACACACACACACACACACACACACAAACACACAAAAAACAACAACAAAAAACAAACAAAAAGCAACAGAGAAAAGAATCATAAGCAATGTCTGATGTGCTTCCTTGCAAAAAAAAAAAAAAAAAATGTTTTCTTCTCCCCTTTTCTCTCTTTGTTTCTTTGTTTTGTTTCATTTACTTTTCTTTTCTTTTCTTTCTTTCGTTCGTTCTTTCTTCCACACATTCGTCGTCACTCCTTTTCAAGTGTTTCCTTGTCTTCTTGTTCTTTCTTTCTTTCTTTCTTTCTTTCTTTCTGTCTTTTGCCTGCCAAGTCTGTCTCCCATGTTTGATTAAAGAAAACATGGGTTATTCAAAAGTGTCTGTGTTTATCATCAAAACCAACAGAGAGAGAGAGAGAGAGAGAGAGAGAGAGAGAGAGAGAGAGCAAGAGAGAGAAAGGGGGGAAGGAGAGGAGGAGGGGAATGAGAGAGTGAGAGAGAAGAAGGGAGAGAGAGAGAGAGAGAGAGAGAGAGAGAGAGAGAGAGAGAGAGAGAGAGAGAGAGAGAGAGAGAGAGAGAGAGAGAGAGAGAGAGAGAGAGAGAGAGAGAGATGTAATGAAAAGATTTACAAACGATTAAGATCAAATCAAGTGACAAAACAAAACTTGAAAAATCCAACAACAACAACAACCCCCCACCTGCCCCCCAAAAAAAAACAAAAAAAAAAAACAAACAAGAAAACAACAACAACAAAAAAAACCCAAAACAACAACAAAAAACAAAACAAAAACAACAACAACAACAACCAGGAAAAGCTTTTTCGGGATATGAGAACACACACACACACACACACACTACAATGCACACACACACACACACACACACACACACACACACACACACACACATTACAGCACACACACACACACACACACACACACACACAGCACACACACGCACACACACACTACAACACACACACTTCGACACTCACCCCCCCCCCATACACACACACACACACTACAACACACACACACACACACACACACACACACACACACACACATGGGAAATCGACAAAGCCGACCAGTAAAAAAAAAAAAAAAAAGTCTCCTCTATACAAAGCACAAGGGAGGCTCATACAATGACACGGTTCACCAACGCAATAAGCATTCCCCCCCCCCCCCACCCAACCCCCACCGTCCCCTACCTCATCCCTACCTCACCAAACCCTCCCCCCACCCCCCAACCCCCACCACCCCTAAAATTTCTGTAACCAGCACCACCACCACCATCATCACCACCACACACTTTTCACCCCACCTCGCTATGAAGCCTGCATTATCGAGAGAGAGAGAGAGAGAGAGAGAGAGAGAGAGAGAGACGATAGCTGAAAGCAAGGTGTATAATTATGGTAAAGTCCTATCCTAACACACCCTCGCCCCCCCCCTCCTCAATCCCCCCAACCCCCCTGCCCCATCTTTCTCTCCTTGACAGGGGTTTTTGGGTGTTTTTTTTCTCTCTCTCTCCTGGCCAAATTTATTATAAGGTAGGCTATAGTTTCAAAGATAGGTTACTTTATAGTGTAGCAGAAAATGGTGCGTGCTGTAAGCGTCAGTGAGAGTGAGTGTTTGTTTGCGTGCGTGTGTGCGTGCGTGTATGTGTGTTTGTTCGTGTGTTTTTCAGTTTCATGTCTGTTCATATAGTGTTGATCTTTATAGAGGCGCGCGCGCGCTTGTGTGTGTGTGTGTGTGTGTGTGTGTGTGTGCGTGCGTGCGTGCGTGGTGTGTGTGTGTGTGTGTGTGTGTGTGTGTGTGTGTGTGTGTGCTTATTCTTTAATGCTAATTGAGGAGAGAGGAACAGGGAAAGTAGTGATGATTTAAGGCATGGGTGGGGTGGGGGAGATAATGAATTTTCGTCTAAAATCACAAATGTGGATAGACATTAAGCAAAAGAAACGAACGAACGATACATACATACATAATATACAAACGCCTTCAGGACTCTTCTCGGTAAGCTTCTCAAGGACTCCAAAAGAACCGATATATATATATATATATATATATATATATATATATATATATATATATATATATATATATATATATATATATATATATATATACAGAGAGACAGTGGTACATTCCGCATCCTAAAAGCCGTCGCATGCTGCAGCAGCTGAGCGTACTACAGCTGTCGTATGATGCAGCATGACCTACGTGGCACCGCAAGCTGCCACACGCATGTGGTAAAACTGGGTCGTGCGTGCATGATGACGCGATTGCAGCCAGCATACCTTTGAGTCACCGTGAATTCATGGGACAGAGGAAGAGATGGGAGGACAACATCCCAGAATGGACGGGCTTGATTGAGGTTGAGCGATACAGTCAGGAGGTCAGAAAACCGAGAGGATTGGAGGATGCTGATTGCCAGATCACCTGTGGCGCCCCAAACGGTCCACAAGACTACGGGATAGGTGAAGGTGGTAAAGGTGGTGGCGAATTCATGTCAATGGTTCGCCTGGCTCAACTGAAAAACTGTGCAGCTGCATTTATTACTGGGTCTGACTCGGAATTTACGGATTAATTCTGGCCTGTTAAACACCTGTTATATATATATATATATATATATATATATATATATATATATATATATATATATATATATATATATATATATATATCATACGGTTAGGACTTCAACATATATATATATATATATATATATATATATATATATATATATATATATATATATATATGTGTGTGTGTGTGTGTGTGTGTGTGTGTGGATAGACAGAGAGATAGAGAGAGACACAGAGAGAGGTAGAGACACAGATATATGGATAATGCTAAATAAACTCCAAAGAAAAGAATTGTCCATTTCTCTACTCTGTCTCTGTCTGTCAGTCAGTCTGTCTGTCTCTTTCTCTCTCTATATATATAACACATATGTATGTATGTATGTATGCATATATATGTGTGTGTACGTGTGTGTACGCGCGCGCGCGCGTGTGTGTATGTGTGTGTGTGTGTGTGTGTGTGTGTGTGTGTGTGTGTGTGTGTGTGTGTAGTTGAAGGGCTGGTTGTTCCATTCATCAGTCCGCCACGCTAAATCCTTGCTGATGATTTATCATCAAAGGTTTTTTGAAGTCGTAACTGTACTATCAACTGTTCTGTTTCCAATATCAATCAGTGTGACATGATCGCCGACGGGCGCAGTAGCCGAATGGTTAAAGCGTTGGACTTTCGATCTGAGGGTCCCGAGTTCGAATCACCGTGACGGCGCCTTGTGGGTAAAGGGTGGAGATTTTTACGATCACCCAGGTAAACATACGTGCAGACCTGAAAGTGCCTGAACCCCCTTCGTGTATATACGCAAGCAGAAAATCAAATACGCACGTTAAAGAAAGATCTTGTAATCCATGTCAGCGTTCGTTGGGTTATGGAAACAAGAACATACCCAGCATGCACACCCCCGTAAGCGGAGTATGGCTGCCAACATGGCGGGTTAAAAACGGTCATACACGTAAAAGCCCACTCATGTATGTACGAGTGAACGTGGGAGTTGCAGCCCACGAACGCAGAAGAAGAAGAAGAAGAAGACATGATCGCTTTCTTCTTAGAACCTGTCCTCATGTTTTCCCTTGGTCCAAATCTTGAACTCTTTGTGACTGTTGGAGCTTTTAGTGTGTGGTGTGGTGCTAAAAGAGGCGGACAGTGTTGGCACGCGACAGGAATCTTGCCATGTGGTACAGTCGTTGTGTGTTGTTCTGTGCCTCTGGCTTGACGGAATCGATTGACAATAATATCCACAGGGTTTTTTTGGGTTTTTTTCCTCCCCTTTCTCTCTAGACGGACTGAGCAGTGTTCACAACAAGAAGGCGTGGCATGTTCATTCTGCCAGTCACACACAAAGGAGGTGAGGAGA
>NC_134888.1:20341848-20344348 GCF_041734735.1 Babylonia areolata | reverse complement strand
GACTTTATCATTGAGAGGTTGAGTGGGGGGCAATGGGATTCGAACTCCATCAGAAGACTTAACTGACATTTACCATGCAATATTCCAAACCCCACCGTCATCTTCTAACACGGCCTCCAAAATGCGTTATATAGGCCTATAGTCTATGGGGTGAGATGGTACATCGTAGTCACTGGAAACGAATGATGAGCGCCCATTGGCAGCGGTCTGTCGGCTCTACCCAGGTAGACAGCCTGTTGTGAAAATGACCCCGTGTTTGAAAAGTGTGCTCAGAGCTTGATCTTCGACCGAGGATAGAGGCGCTACATAAGTTTCCATATCATCGTCACCATCATGGTAAGACTTAGATACCTCAGCAAATGGTCTCCATATAAATTCCTGTTTTTTTTTTTTTTTAAATACAAATTGAAATAGGAATGTATATTGCGTCATACAGTTCTGATATTGTTATTACTATTATTTTGTATCTTACTATGCAATTTAAAAGTATGGCCACATATGTGTCATCTATTGTGAGGTTGACAACCTACAATTTATCGGATTCTTTAGACTGCGCCCGGCGACCTTATATTTGATCTTGATTCATTGATCTTTGCCAGCATGTTCTTGTGGTTGTGTTATTATTATTATTATTATTATTATTATTATTATTAGTAGTAGTAGTAGTAGTAGTAGTAGTAGTGGTGGTAGTAGTACTTTTTTTTGTTTCTCTGTGTGTGTTTAACAATGTAAAAATTGAATAAAAATGTTTGAAAAAAAAAGACTTGGACACCTCAAGCATGTATACTTTCTCTCTCTCTCTCTCTCTCTTTTTCTTTTTTGAGCTTTGCTCAAACTGGATGTCTTAAAACTTTCACGATATTATTTCTTGGGCTTGGACATTATCAAAGAACAGTGTAATGTCAGGAGAGTTTCAAAACGAAAACTTAAATTAATGATTCTCATGGGTATTGTTGATGTCATCCTCGTCGTCTTCATAGGCGATTAGCAGTTATGTTAATACGACTACTACGACTACTACTACTACAGCTACTGCTGCTGCTAATACTACGACTACTACTACCAGTAGTAGTAATGGAAACAATTCTGTTTAATGTCTCGTCACACATACTAGCGATTGTTGGCATGTAGTTAGAATACCAAATTTTCTCATTTGAATGCTATCACTAGAAGAATAGAAAGATTATTTATTTCTTAATAATGATTATCCATTTCTTAATAATAATAATAATAATAACAATTGATGATAATGAGGATGATGATGATGATGATATTAGTCTTTTTCCTCCTCTTCTCAATACCATCATCATCATCAGTCTAAAAAAAAAAAAAAAAAAAAAAAAAAGATCGAATTCATTCATGTACAGTTCAGACAGTTTCTTAACCCCAGTTGTTGTTGTTGTTGTTGTTGTTGTTGTTGTTGTTGTTGTTGTTGTTGTGTGTGTGTGTGTGTGCGTGTGTGTGCGTGTGTGTGTGTGTGTGTGTGTGTGTGTGTGTGTGTGTGTGTGTGTGTGTGTGTGTGTGTGTGTGTGTGTGTGTGTGTGTGTGCGTGTGTGTGTGTGTGTGTGTGTGTGTGTGTGTGTGTGTGTGTGTGTGTGTGTTTTATTATTATTATTTTTTTAATCTCACAGTTTGTTAACCCCAGTTTTGGGGGTGCGTGTGCAGTGTGTGTGTGTGTGTGTGTGTGTGTGTGTGTGTGTGTGTGTTTGTTTTGTTTTGTTTTTGTTTTTTTCTGTTGTTGTTGTTTATCTCCCTTGTTCTTCTTCTGTAACTGTGAAAGACGATTCAGTGTCAAGACTTTCCGTGTCCGATGTCGTCTGACTATCTTTGAACACACTAAGCAAAAGATCTCCAATACCAAGGTGTGTTTTATACTTCGTATTGATTTAGAAATACAATGGAATACTTTGTGGGTTTTTTTAATCATTGGTCTTGACTTTTATTCATTTGTCAATGTTTAAAATTCTAGCATGTTGTTTTACGCTTATTTTCTTGCTGTGGTTGTTGGACATGAATAATCTATGATTGTTGCATAAAAGGTTTCTGTCAGCTTGGCATTGAAGCATTTTATGTTTGTTTTTGTGTGTGTTAAATGACTGTGATACTCGTTTTATTATTAGTTATGTGACATAGGCTGCGGATGAATCTCTCTCTCTCTCTCTCTCTCTCTCTCTCTCTCTTGCAATAGATGATAAAATGTTCTGTATAGTGTGGCTCTCTAAGCCATTTTCGTCTCCTGTAATGGTTAATTTTCGAAGACATGTGTCAAGTCGTACGTCTACTGAATTAGAACAGGCTCTACTAAAACAGTATACCCATACGGGACTCAGAAGAGGTGCAGGGTCTCCGTTTATGGGTGATCCTATGGCGACCTCACACAGATGACGAAGTCCCTGTGTGTTGGTGAAGCTGCATCTGTGAGCGAGCGAGACTGTGTGTGGTCATGTATGGAAGCGTGAGAGAGATAAAAACGAAAAAAAAGAAAAGAAAAGGGGAAATA
>NC_134888.1:20331848-20334348 GCF_041734735.1 Babylonia areolata | reverse complement strand
GTTTTGTCTCTACGTCTGAGTCTGTGTCTGTGTATGTGTCTGTCTGTCTGTCTCTGTCTCTCTCTGTTTCTGTCTGTCTGTCTCTGTCTCTCTCTGTCTGTCTGTCTGTCTGTCTCGCTCTTTCTATCTCTCTGTATCAATAGGCGTTTTGGGAAAATAAACCCAAATGGTCAGTTGTAACAGTAAATACGGTAACAGAAAAATAAATTAAAAAAATTAAAAAAAAGAAGAAGAAGAAAGAAATTGGATAAATGAATAGATAAGTAAGTAAGTAAAGAAGTAAATGAATAAATAAAGGAATAAATAACTAACTAACTAAATAAATAAATGGATAACTAATTAATTAAACAAACAAACAAATGAATAAAAGAGAAGAAAAAAAATCATAAAAGAGAAAAAAATCATAAAAAAAACAGAAGAAGAAGAAACAAAGAAACAAAAAAACAAAAAAAAAAACAAACAAAAAAATCCACACAAAAATACCCGTTTTGCTTGTACTTCAAACCGTAAATATTCTACAATGACAACATCTGTGCTCCACATACAAACTATTGGGACAAGACTCCGGGGTCGATAAAGATAACACTAGTTATTTGGTGATCGAAGATGTTGAAGTGTTCACTGCCAATATTCCTTAAGAAACACGTATTTGCTCAGTCTTTGTGGCATATACCTGGATGCAGATATAGATAGAGACCATTTATTGGCAAGGAAGGAGTAAATTGCATTTTCTAAGTGTGTGTGTGTGTGTGTGTGTGTGTGTGTGTGTGTGTGTGTGTGTGTGTGTATACGTGTGTGTGTGTGTGTGTGTGTGTGTGTGTGTGTGTGTGTGTGTGTTGTGTGTGTGTGTGTGTGTGTGTGTCGGGGATCTGGGGGAGGGGGGATGTGTGTGTGTGTGTGTGTGTGTGTGTGTGTGTGTGTGTGTGTGGTGTGCGTGTGTGTGTGCGTGCGCGCGCGTGCATGTGTATGTGTGTGTGTGACCATTTATTGGCAAGGAGTAAATTGCATTTTCTAAGTGTGTGTGTGTGTGTGTGTGCGTGTGTGCGTGCGCGCGCGTGCATGTGTATGTGTGTGTGTGTGTGTGTGTGTGTTGTGTGTGTGCGTGCGTGTGTGCGTGCGCGCGCGTGCATGTGTATGTATGTGTGTGTGTGTGTGTGTGTGTGTGTGTGTGTGTGTGAAGCGTCCGACGGGTAGATGGACACTTTCTTTATCTGCTGTCTCAGTATCCTACACTGGTGATTAACATTAACTCACTCAGTACGGCCAGTCCTCTTTTCTCCTCTACACAGACCCCTCGGATGTCCAGTGGGTGTCTGAATGACCCAACGTTTAGCTTCCGTCGTCAGAATTGTGGTATTCCTTGTCAACATTCACCTCTTCAGTATAAGAGCCTTCCGCTTGCAATAGTTTGATGATGGTAACTGGGGTGAAACGCTGTTAACGTCGTCTCTTTCGAGAGTTAACATGTCTGCATATTCAGATACGTATATATGTCAGCAAGAAAATGAATCCGTTTTAGATAAAAGAACGAACAAATGAATGAATAGACAATGAAAAATAAACAAATGAATAAATAAATAAATAATTCAATGAATAAATTATTGCATAGACAGGTAAGTAAATAAAATAAATGGATAAATGATTAAAAAAAAAAAAGAAAAGAAAAAGAAACATGACAAATTAAGCAAAATGAACGAATAGCTAACACAGAAATATACGAATAAGCCTGATAACTGACTGCCTAACTAATAAAGTAACTTACTGTTTTGTTAGATAAACCAATCAATCATTGAATAAATTTAATATATAAGTAAGTAAATAAGTAAATGAATAATTAAAGGAGCAACTAACTAACTAAATAAATGGATAACTAATTAATTAAACAAACAAACAAATGAATAAATGAATCAGTAAATAAATTTACTCAATCAATCGAATCAAAATCGTGACTCATAGTCACTGCAGTCACAAACCGACAGACCTCAAACTAAACTGATGAGTCATACACTGACCCAGTCTGATAAGAACGGCTCAGCGAGTATTATCAATAACCATGGCCAAGCATTCAACTCCAGGAGTAAGCATGATAGTTATATGTCCATGTCTACGTTCTGTCTATTCCCCATCCAGACAACTCCGTTCTTCAAATGACAAGCTCACACTGTACCATTTCAAAAGATTCGAACTAAAACTTATGGCGAACGAACGTTCCTTTTCTTTTCTTGCACCTAAACAATGGAATTCACTGCCCTCACCACCTCCGTTACACCCCCAACACCTGCATTCAAGAGAGCACTCAAAACAGTTTCAGTTTCAGTTTCAGTAGCTCAAGGAGGCGTCACTGCGTTCGGACAAATCCGTATACGCTACACCACATCTGCCAAGCAGATGCCTGACCAGCAGCGTAACCCAACGCGCTTAGTCAGGCCTTGAGGAAAAAAAAAAAAATAAATAATATATATATATATATAGATAGATAGATAGATAGATAAGCGTACAT
>NC_134888.1:20306848-20314348 GCF_041734735.1 Babylonia areolata | reverse complement strand
ATGGCCTTGCTTCTCATTCCCGATTCAATGACCGTGGCGGTGTGTGTGTGTGTGTGTGTGTGTGTGTGTGTGTGTGTGTGTCGTTCTGAGTGTGTGGACTTGTAAATGATTTCAGAAATCAAAGGGCCGACTGCTGAAAACAAGAATAATGCTCGCAGTAAACTGACTTCCCGCTCTCTCTTTGTAGTCTTCCAGTCTGTCATCTGCTGTTTGATGGGTTTGTTATATTCAGTTTCTGCTGGTTTTATTATTAACAAAGAACTTACAGGGTGCTTCGTACGATACGAAACCACATTTAAAAAAAAAAAATTACAGAAGAATCATTTTCTAACAGAATATGTCAACCATCCATTTATAAATCGGTTCATGAATAAGAAAACACACATACACACATCCACACGCACGCACACACCCACATGCAAACACACACACACACACACACACACACACACACACACACACACACACACACACACATTTCTAAATTTGACACCAGCAGCACATTCAAGACAAATTACAAGTCTAATGTATAGAATTCGTTTAAATGCCTTTCGTACAAAATTTTCTAAAAATATAAAATGTATATGCGGTAAGCAAATAACTGTAAGTCATCTACTCATTCATTGTCCGAGCATAAGACCGTTAATTGCTAAAGATGTAGTTGATGACTTTTCTTCCAATATTTCATTAGCCACTGAAAAGATTTTGAATGATTATTCATTGCTTAGAATGTTTTCGGAAATTTTAAACTCCAGTCCAGTTGGTATTCTCCTTTGATGTGTTATAATTAATGTTGTTATTTATATTTACATTGTTATAGGTTAATACTTGTTGATATGCATATACATATTCTCCTTCCCATGACACCTCATTCAATACACACCACAATCTCTTTAGACCTTTTTCTTATAATATACTTTTCCTCTGTTACATAACATGAATATTTTTTTTACACTAATATTCACATGCATTCCCTTTCCTTTATTCACTTCTTTACTCCTTTCCGTCTAAAAACACTTATAGTGAATAGACGTTAAACTGAAGATAACACACACACACTCACAAACGTACATGCTCATCTGTTCGTGCATGTGCGTACACATACACACACACACACACACACACACACACACACACACACACACACACACACACACACGTGCGCGCGCGCGTTTCTGTTTTTTATATTGTGTTCCTTTTTCCTGTAAACATTCTTAATAACAAAATATATGAATACAAGAGCAACATTATACATGCATTTGTATTTGTATTTCTTTTCATCACAACAGATGCCTCTGTGTGAAATTCGGACTGCTCTCCCCAGGGAGAGCGCGTCGCTACACTACAGCGCCACCCTTTTTTTTTTCTTTTTTTTTTTTTTTTTCCCTGCGTGCACTTTTATTTGTTTTTCCTAACGAAGTGGATTTTTCTACACAATTTTGCCAGGGACAACACTTTTGTTGCTGTGGATTCTTTTATGTGCGCTAAGTGCATGCTGCACACGGCACCTCGGTTTATCGTCTCATCCGAATGACTAGCGTCCAGACCACCACTCAAGGTCTAGTGGAGGGGGAGAAAATATCGGCGGCTGAGCCGTGATTGGAACCAAAAAGACTGGTCTTTCGGTCTTTCACAGCTAGCTTTTACAAAACAAGGCACCAGATACTTACGCAGCAATGTACGTTTAACAAAGAAATGAATACACGCATTCTTACTTAAAAGCTATTCCTCATCCCTTAAAAAAAAAACTGGCACGCTTTATATGCCAGTCACCATTAATTGTTGGGGCGGAAAGGTGGTGGAAGAAAATAGCCTTTATCCAACTTCAAGTGTGGTGCAGGATTGTTCTAAGGGCGGGTGGAGACAGCGCTTCTCTGGGTCCTCCCCAGCACCTACGGGTGTTTCTCTTTCTTCTTTGCCTGGACTAGGCTGACCCTGGAGAAAGGTCCAGTGACGGTGAGGAAAGACTCACTGACCACAGGGAAAGTCCTGTTGACAGTGGGAAAGACTACAACTTGGGATTCTCTCCTGAGGGCACATAAGACCGTATGGCTGTGTCTGGAGTGGCACTGTCTTCATCTGCCTGCGGACAGGGGCGGTTTGGTCTGTGGGGTGTGCTCAGCAGCTGGAGGATGGTGTCTTTTGCCGGTGGGCTCTGCAGTCATGAAATACTGTCTGGTACACCCATGGAGATACCTCTTTTAAGGCTGTCGGGAGTTGCAATCTGTGGTCTCTTTTGCCTCTGTTCGAGAGCAGTTATGTCCTTTGAATTCTCAATGGAGTGTCCTGTGCGTGCCTGCACCCATCGTGAACACAGCGCAGACCTCCAAGGGTGGTGCAGAATTTGTTCCAAGGGCGGGTGGAGACAGTGCTTCTCTGGGTCCTCCCCAGCACCTACGGGTGTTTCTCTTTCATCTTTATCCAACCGCTCTTCTTGTATATTGTTTAAAGCAACAATCAACACATTTACACTCTTTCGCATAATCAAGACAGGGGGTAAATAGCGGATACAGAAGTATGTAATAATGTGAATGAATCAACTGGAGAGAAAGAGAGATCTAATAGATAAGTGGAGAGAGAGAGAGGGAGAGAGAGAGAGAGAGAGAGAGAGAGAGAGAGAGAGAGACTGGGGTAGGGGTGGGTGGAGGGAGGTGAAACTGTGGAATTGTCTTGCAATCTCTGAAGAAACAAAACAAAAGAAAAAAGAAACAACCACCAACAACACAACCCCCCCCCAAAAAAAACAAAAACAAACAAAACAAACCAAACAACAACAACAAAAAACAACAGCAAAAAACAAAACAAAACAAAACAAAAACAAACAAACAAACAAACAAAAACCGTGTCATGAAAGAAGGGCGCTATAGCCGAGTGGTTAAAACGTTGGACTTTCAATCTTAGGGTCCCGGGCTCGAATCTCGGTAACGGTGCCTGGTGAATAAAGGGTGGAGATTTTTCCGATCTCCCAGGTCAACATATGAGCAGACCTGTTAGTGCCTCAATCCCCTTCGTGTACATACGCAAGCAGAAGATCAAATACGCACGTTAAAGACCCTGCAATCCATGTCAGCGTTCGGTGGGTTATGGAAACAAGAATATACCCAGCATGCACACTCCCGAAAACGGTGTATGGCTGCCTACATGGCGGGGTAAAAAAAACCAAACGGTCATACACGTAAAAGCCCACTCGTGTACATACGAGTAAACGTGGGAGTTACAGCCCACGAACGAAGAAGCAGAGAAGAAGAAGTGTCATGAAAAAAAAAATGTAGATGATAACTATATAAAGATGAACATCACGAAATAAAACCGCTTGTTAGATTTCCCGCTTCCCACTTCTGAAGTAGGACCATTGTGTTTTGTTTAGTTTTTACCACACAGCACGGCTACCATGCCGGTAGGGGCAGGCAGTAACTCCGCCTGACAATCAATCCTTGTCTTCTCAAAGAGTCACTCAGGGCAAACCCGCCGCATTGGATCAGAGCCAACAACCACTTTCACTTGGGTCAGGAAGGGATTCAAACCCGCAATCTCCTCCTCTTCCTCCTCCTCCTCCTCCTTCTCCTCCCAGCCCTCCACGCCACCCTCAACCACCCCCCGCTCCCCACTACACCCCTTACCAACATACCCGAAACCAAAAATTAAATCATATCCCAAGCTCTCTAATTCGTCGGCGTGTTGTTGTTAAGTCATTGAACTTCAGCGCTGCTGCTGGAAATTTAGAGCCTAGTAACGAGATTTAACAGCAGTCGAGCTTTCTGGGGCGTTCTTAGCCACCCCCCGCCCTCCCACCAACCCCCCGCCCCCTCCTCCCCCCCCCCCATCCATCCCTTCAATTCAGCGATTGGAAGAAAAAAAATTTGATCTCCCTAACCAGCCAGTACTTCTTTGAAGTGGACGGCGGTGGGTGAGACCTCTAATGGACCCCTGCAGTTCCCAGTTCCAGGCGGCGAGAGAGAGAGCAGAGTAGAGTAGCGCCCTTGTTCACAGAGGAACAATGTGGGAGGGAGGAGGGATGACCACACCTTATTTTACTCACTTCCATTCTGCTGAACTTTTGCTGATGATGGATGCTGTTGTATAGCACAGATTCTATAGAACAGCTTTGGTTGAGGGGGGCTTCAGAAGCTGGACCCGTTTGTGTCTAGCCCACCCCCCCCCCCCTACCCCCCCCCCCCCCCAGCCCCCACCATCCACACCGTCCACCCCCTCCTATATTCAGATGATCGCTGATGATGCTGTTGTATAGCAGAGACTATAGGACTTGGTTTGGAAGCTTCAGAAGCTAGGATCCGTTTGTGGCCTAGCCCAACCCCACCATCCACGCCTCACATTCACCCTCCACACACACGCCGCCCATCCCGACCCCCACCCCCTCCCCCTTTATTCAGAAGCCAATCTGCGAGGGTCTGTGATGTTCAAGCAACCTTGACCACCCAACTCCACCCGCTTGCAAATATAAAAGCAAGCGGTGTGCTTATTCCGTGCGGCGGTGACGTTGGCGGCAACGGCCAATGTTTCGCGTTCTGGTCATCACCATTGATCGGTAGTGTTGTGGGTGGCGAATATTGTGTCAGGTCATCAACAGCCTCGCGTCCCTCTCTCTGTCTCTCTCTCTGTCTGTGTGTCTCTCTCTGTCTCTCTATGTCTCTCTCTGTCTCTCTCTCTGTGTCTCTTTCTCTCTCTCTCTCTCTCTCTCTCTCTCTCTCTCTCTCTCTGTGTCTCTGTTTCTGTGTGTGTGTGTGTGTGTGTATGTGTGTGTGTGTGTGTGTGTGTGTGTGTGTGTGTGTGTCTCACTGTATGTGTCTCTCTCTGTATCTCTCTGTGTCTCTCTGTCTGTATCTGTCTCTCTCTCTCTCTCTCTCTCTCTCTCTCTGTCTCTTTCTCTCTCTCTCCGCTGTGTGTCTCTCTCTGTCCCTGTCTCTCTCTCTCTCTCTCTGTGTCTCTCTGTGTGTGTCTCTCTGTGTAATTCTCTCTGTGTCTCTCTCTGTCTGTCTCTATCTCTCTGTCTCTCTGTGTGTCGCTGTCTGTGTATCTGTCTGTCTGTCTGTCTCTCTCTCTCACTCTCTTTCTCTCTCTCTGTATCTGTGTGTGTGTGTGTGTGTGTGTGTGTCTATCTCTCTGTGTCTCTCTCTTCTCTGTCCCTCTGTCTCTCCCTGTCTCCCTTTCTGTCTGTCTCTCTCTCTCTCCCCCCCCCCCCCCCCCACTCTCTCTCTCTTGTTGTGTCCCCGCCCCTCCCTGTTACGGACGGAAATGTTAAGTCCCGTCTCTGGCCAGTTGGGCGGGCCGGCGGGCAGGCGGGTGGGTGGGCGTGTTGGGTGGTAACGGGCAGACTGCCGTGCTGCTGTACTATATATAGGTGGCGTCGCCCAGCTACCGGCCCTACACTGTTCACTTCAATCATTGATCACTATACCAGTTGTTGCTGGTGTTTGAGAACTGGGAGTGTGTGAGGATGATGATGATGAAGTGTGGGGTGTGGAGGGTTGGGGTTAGGGGGTGCGGGGTTGGGGTGGGGTGGGGGTGAGGGTTTGGAGGTAGGAAGGGAGAAAAGCAGGTCATCACATCAGTTACGCCCTCATCTTTCTCTTGTCTTCCTACTCTCTCTCTCTCTCTCTCTCTCTCTCTCTCCTCGCCTGGTGTGTGCTTTCCACACACCACCACCACCATCCTTTCCTTCTCCCCCCCCCCACCTCGCCCCTCCGTTCACTCACCGCAGTAACTTTGATGTCTTAGATAACCCCCCCACACACACACACACACACACACCCTCCATCCCTCTACTCTGCCACGATGTCCCCTCCTATTCTTCTTCCTCCTCCACCCCCCCCCCACCCCCCACCCCCTCCCGCTTAAGAACACGTGTGTACTCTACGGCGTGCAATACTTTTCTTAGAGTTACTCTGATCTGTTGAGATGGCGGTAACTGTTATTAGTTGTTTTTTTTTTCCTGTGAACATGAATCAATACATACATAGGTTAATCTATATATAAGTTTCAATTAAGATATGTAAATAGACTCGTACACGCGGGGAGAGAGAGAGAGAGAGAGAGAGAGAGAGAGAGAGAGAGAGAGAGAGAGAGAGAGAGAGAGAGAGAGAGAGAGAGAGAACGAACGAACGAACGAACGAACGAACGAACAAACGAATGTTTTATTCGGATAAGGCCAGAGCCCCTTACTGAAGGGGGAATCATTGATGAATGATAATGGGGAAATGACATGACACAATAAATAGACAATCCAGATCAACCAAAAACAGTTAACACAATATCAACCAAAAATAGTTAACACAAATATTCAACAACATTCATGAGATAACGGTACGTAATGAGAGAGAGAGAGAGAGAGAGAGAGAGAGAGAGAGAGAGAGAGAGAGAGAGAGAGAGAGAGAGAGAGAGAGAGAGAGAGAGAGCAGTGAAGAGTATGAAGGCGATGACGATGATTTTTGTAATAACGAAAATTAAAAGCATTATAATGGGAAGTGTTAAAGTTTCTAAAAAAATGAAAAGACAAAATTCAGTGCAGAAAAAAACAAAAGTCGACGACGATTATAATCACAGATTATGACGAGTCATTTTATTTTGTACAGCCTACACGACCCCGAAAGCCATAAATAGACAACAATGATGACAATAATGATGATGTTAATGATAATGATGGTGATGATTACGAGAACGACGACGACGACGACGACGACGACGATGATGTTAATGATCGTTCTGTTTCTCGCTTCCACACGTGCCACTACTGTTGCCGTTTTGTTATTGCTTTCCCTACCTATGCATCATGATATAAACAGACAGTAATCAATAGAAAAGATAAATACATAGTTTCCGATCTGACAGACTTGGTTCGTCCAATATAACACATGAACCATGCAACATAAACTACCGCACGACATTAACAGTCATCAGACTGGTTTACGGCACCTGACACATCAGCTCCAATAAAACACCGTGACGCTATCGCCATGTTTTTACAGCCCCGCAGCGAATGACAAGCAGGCGGCAGGGCCAACAGAGCGGATGCGCTCTTTTAAAATACAATATAATATAGATCAGCAGTCTAACGTCAAATGGATTCAGTTACAGGGGGTACTGACTGTATAATATATATGATATATTAATTAATCTGATGTCACCACCACTCCGAAAACAGGAGGTGTCGTGTGTTTTTTTGTTTGTTTTTTTTAATTTTTTTTAGTGTGTAGTCTGATACAAATATTTCCTCCAAAAAGGCTTGGGGGGTTGTGGATGGGGGTGGGGGGTGCGTCAGTCATTACCCCCACACACACACACACACACACACACACACACAGAGAGAGAGAGAGAGAGAGAGAGAGAGAGAGAGAGAGAGAGAGAGAGAGAGAGAGAGAGAGAGAGAGAGAGAGAGAGAGCAGTACTAATGGCTACATTAAATGGGTTTGAATCATTTAATCAATCCTTCCAAAGCAATATTTTGTTTCAATTCTAAATCTGTGTCACAAACATCAAAATCAT
>NC_134888.1:20296848-20301848 GCF_041734735.1 Babylonia areolata | reverse complement strand
GCACATACACTGACCTGGGAGATCGCAAAAAATCTCCACCCCTTACTCCTACAAGGCGCCACCGAGATTCGAACCCAGAATCCTCAGATTGAAAGTCCAACGCTTTAACTCACTCAGTACGGCCAGTCCTCTCTTCTCCTCTACACAGACCCCTCGGATGTCCAGTGGGTATCTGAATGACCCAACCTTTAGCTTCCGTCGTCAGAACTGTGGTATTCTTTGTCAACATTCACCTCTTCAGTATAAGAGCCTTCCTCTTGCAATATTTTGATGATGGTAACTGGGGTGAAACGCTGTTAACGTCGTCTCTCTCGCCGTTCGTATGGAAAGAGTTAACCATTCGGCTATTGTGTCAAACAACATTTCCGTTGTTTGTTTGTTTGTTGTTGTTGTTGTTGTTTCTTTTTCCTATTAACTCTCTCCATACGAACGGCGAAAGAGACGACGTTAACAGCGTTTCACCTCAATTGCCATCATCAAAATATTGCAAGTGGCAGGCTCTTATACTGAAGAGGTGAATGTTGACAAAGAATACCACAGTTCTGACGACCCCAAGGCCTGACTAAGCGCGTTGGGTTACGCTGCTGGTCAGGCATCTGCTTGGCAGATGTGGTGTAGCGTATATGGTTTTGTCCGAACGCAGTGACGCCTCCTTGAGCTACTGAAACTGAACTACTGACGACGGAAGCTAAAGGTTGGGTCTTTCAGACACCCACTGGACATCCGAGGGGTCTGTGTCGAGGAGAAGAGAGGACTGGCCGTACTGAGTGAGTTAAAACAAATTGTTAGCGTTAATCTCAGACTTATCCCACATGGCCTACCTACTCCCCCTTCAGGTGGACGCATGAAGCAGTTAAAGCGCTCCATTTTTAGAGGTCCGCTGCTTCAGCCAGTTCGTTGGTGTCACCTCCATCGACTGTAGACAATGTCTGAGGTCCTGAGTTGCAGGAGGAAGGTGGCAGAATGGTTAAGACGCTCAGCTGCCAATACACAGAGTCCGTGAGGGTGTGGGTTCGAATCCCGCTCTCGCCCTTTCTCCGAAGTTTGACTGGAAAATCAAACTGAGCGTCTAGTCTTTCGGATGAGACGATAAACCGAGGTCCCGTGTGCAGCACGCACTTGGCGCACTGAAAAAGAACCCATGGCAACGAGAGTGTTGTCCTCTGGCGAAATTACGTAAAATGAAATCCCCTTTCATAGGTACACAAATATGTAAGCATGCACTCAAGGCCTGACTAAGCGCGTTGGGTTATGCTGCTGGTCAGGCATCTGCTCAACAGATGTGGTGTAGCGTGTATGGATTTGTCCGAACGCAGTGACGCCTCCTTGAGAAAGTGAAACTGAAACTGAGGTCCTCCTCTGTCTGTCTGTCTGTCTCTCTCTGTCCCTGTGTCTCTGTCTGTCTGTCTCTTTCTCTCGCAATCTCTCTCTCTCTACCACCCTCTCTTTCTCCCAATCCCTCTCTCTCTCTCTCACCCTCTCTTTCAGCCACTCTCTCTCTCTCTTCCACCCTCTCTTTCTCCCAGTCTCTCTCACTCACCCTTTCTTTCTCCCAGTCTATCTCTTCCTACCACCCTCTCGTTCTCCCAATCTTTCTCTTCCTACCACCCTCTCTTTCTTCCAATCTCTCTCTTCCTACCACCCTCTCTTTCTTCCAATCTCTCTCTTCCTACCACCCTCTCTTTATTCCAGTCTCTCTCTCTCTCTCACTCACCCTTTCTTTCTCCCAATCTCTCTCTTCCTACCACCCTCTCTTTCTCCCAATATCTCTCTCTCTCTCTCACCCTCTCTTTCTCCCAATCTCTCTCTTCCTACCACCCTCTCTTTCTTCCACTCTCTCTCTCTCTTCCACCCTCTCTTTCTCCCAGTCTCTCTCTCTCTCCCTCTCTTTCTCCCACTCTCTCTCTTCCTACCACCCTCTCTTTCTTCCAATCTCTCTCTCTCTCACCCTCTCTTTCTCCCAATCTCTCTCTTCCTACCACCCTCTCGTTCTCCCAATCTTTCTCTTCCTACCACCCTCTCTTTCATCCAATCTCTCTCTCTCTCTTACCCTTTCTTTCTCTCAATCTCTCTCTCTCTCTCTCCCTACCACCCTCTCTTTCTTCCAATCTCTCTCTCTCTTACCCTTTCTTTCTCCCAATCTCTCTCTCTCTCTCTCCCTACCACCCTCTCTTTCTCCCAATCTCTCTCTCTCTCACCCTCTCTTTCTCCCAATCTCTCTCTCTCTCTCACCCTTTCTTTCTCCCAATTTCTCTCTCTACCACACTCTCTTTCTATCTTCTCCCTTCTCTCTCTCTCTCTCTTCTCTTTTTCTCCCCCGCCACACCAGAGGCCTTTGTCTCTTCCACGCCAATCTGAAGTGTCTGATTCACATCCTTTTCAACCACAACAAGAAACCCCGTTCCTTCATCCTCTCTGTCTCTGTCTGTCTCTCTTTGTCTCTGTCTCTCTGTCTCTCTCTTTCTCTCTTCTCTCTTTGTCCTTTCTCCCTTCTCTCTCTCTCTCTGCCTCTGTCTCTTCCACTCAAAATCTGTAGCGCCTGATTCACATCCTATTCAACCACAACAAGAAATCACGCTCCTCCATTCTCTCTCTCTCTCTCTCTCTCTCTCTCTCTCTCTATCTATCTATCTATCTGATTATATACGCCCATTATCAAATACAAGCCTCTGAATTCAGTAACAGTTTTAATCACTCCAGTTCTGCATGACTCAAAGAGATCTGCTGTTTGAAAGAAAATGACAGTTTGCGCCCAGGTGCTCGCTAAAAATCTCTCTCTCTCTCTCTCTCTCTCTCTCTCTCTCTCTCTCTCTCTCTCTCTCTCTCTCTCTCTCTCTCTCTCTCTATCTTTGTGTATGTCTGTCTCACTGTCTGTCTGTGTCTCCCTCTGTCTCTCTGTCTCTCTCACTCTTTTTTAATTAAAAAAAACAAAAAACAAAAACAACCTTTCTTCTCTTTCTCCCCTTTCCATTAAATATATTATGTGTGCTATTGTAACTGATGTAGATTAGCAAGGACAGATTGGAAGAATGGGCCATGCTTAAAATCTTAGTCCTTGAATAAAAAAAAAAACAACAACCCAAAAAACAAAAAAACATTTTGAGTGAGTTCTGAGTTCTCTCTCTCTCTCTCTCTCTCTCTCTCTCTCTCCAAGAAGCTGGCCAGACCAGGGCAGGCCAGGGGCAGGCCACTACAAACCCAACCCAACCCAACCCAGAGTGCGAATCTTCCCGTAGTAGTCAACAAGATTGAAATTCTGACTCCATTGTAGCAGGGCAGGGCAGAAGAGAAGAGGGTGGAAGCTAGACTGACTGTCCTGACAGAGCTTGTCTTGTTGAATGGCGAGTGAGGGGATGGGAGATGAGGGGGATGAGGGGGAGGGGGGTAGGGGCGGGGGATGGGGGGGGGGGGGTGAGGAGGAGAGAAGATTGGCGAAGAAGCGTCACCTGAATAGATAGGAGTGGGGGTGGTTGGTGGTGGTGGTGGTGAGGAAGAGTAGTTGGTGACGAGGAGGTGGTGAGGGTGGTGGGGGTGTGGGGGTGGGGGAGGGCAGGAGGAAGACACGGGAGGGGGTGGGTGGAGGGGGGAGGGGGCAAAGGGGAGGGGGCAAAGGGGGAGGGGTATGTTAGTGGAGGTGTGTGGGTGGGTGAAAGGATTTGGAGAAGGAGAAGGAGGAGTAGGAAGAGGAAGAGAAGAAGAAGGAGGAGAAGGAGGAGGAGGAATAGGTGGAGGAAGAGAAGGAGGAGTAGGAGGAGGAGGAAGAGAAGAAGGAGTAGGAGGAGGAAGAGGAGAAGAAGGAGGAGGAGGAGAAGGAGAAGAGGAGAAAGAGAAGGAGGAAGAGGAGGAAGAAGAGGAGGAGGAGGAAGGGAGTAGAGGTAAGGGAAGTGGGAGATGGTCTGGGAAGGGAGGAAGGAAGGAAGGAAGGAAGGAAAGTTATGGCTGTTGCAGTAGTAAGATCTACCTGCACACACTCGCACCCCCAACCGCTCCCCCCCCCCCCCCACCCCTCTCCCCCCAGCCCCCTCACCCTCCCAACCCTGCAACCCTCTCTTTTCTACTCCTCTATCTCCTATCCTTGTTACTCCTTCTACTCCTTTCCTTCCTCCACCCCCTCCGCCCTTCCCCTTCTTCTTCCTTCTCCTCCCCTTCCCCTTCCCCCTTCCATTCCACCCCTTCCCTTCCCCACGTACCACCCACCCATCCACCCACCCACACACACACACACACCCACCCTCCCTCCTCGTCCTTCTTTCGGGTGCTCATCCATCAGGGGACGTTTACAAGGCTATGATAAACCGTTGACACCCGTTCAATGGGCAGGCGGCACGGCCTCTCAGCTCGGGTGGACCCCGCTTTCTACCCGTTTTACAACCTCCTTTCCCCGCCCCCCCCCCACCCCAACACTCCCCTCCCACACCCCCTCATTCCCTCCCTCCCTCTCTCCCCCCCTCTCCTCCACAAGGCTGAGCTTTAGAGCTGGAGCTAAAGGTTGAGCTAGAGAGCGCTGCCACTGGTGCGTGACCATGTAAGGGTTGTTTCCCTCCCTCTAACCCCCAACCCCCCCCCCCTCTCCACCCCACCCCCATCTCCTCCTTCAGACCCTCCACCCCCACCCCCTCCAACCACCCACAACCCCCTCCACACCTCTTTTTCTGTCTCTCTTTCTGTTTTGTGTTTCTTTTCGTTTCTTTTTTTTCTTTTTTTTCTTTTTCGTGTTCTTGGTGAATTGTTCGGAATGTGGGATCTTTCCCTTTTCGTCGCCGTTTTCGTCGTCGTCGTCGTCGTCATAGTAGTAGCAGTAGAAGCGAGAGCAGCAGCAGCAGCAGTAGCAGTAATAGCAGCAGCAGCAGCTATAGTAGTAGCAGTAGTAGTAGTAGTAGTAGTAGTATTCCTTTATCCTCTTTCTTTTCTTCTTCTTAACCGTCAGGGTTAAGGAACAAGCGAACATTGTTATCCGTATTCCGTGAGGCGTATATCCCATGTCTGTGTTTGTTTCTGTC
>NC_134888.1:20284348-20286848 GCF_041734735.1 Babylonia areolata | reverse complement strand
ATAGAACAGTGATGATATCGAAATGTAGACTGCAGTGGGTAAAATACTTCGCAGTTGTTCCTCATGACTTACTTGACTTATTCCTCTTGATTCCGTGGGGAACATAGGGCCGCAACAACACTCCTCCAACGCACCCGGCTCTGGCTGGTCCTCTTCAGTTCGGCCCACGTCATTCCGGCCGCCCTTGTCTCTGCCTCAATGCTTCTCCGCCAGGTCAGCTTCGGACGGCCAACTTTCCTTTTCCCCTGTGGGTTCCAATCAAGAGCCTGTCTTGTGATGTTTGTTGCAGGCTTGCGTAGTGTGTGGCCTATCCATCCCCATTTCCGTTTCTTGATTTCCGTCTCCAGTGGGGTCTGTTTTGCCATGTTCCAAAGTTCTTCATTGGAGACAACCTCTGGCCATCTGATGTTCAGGATGTTTCTTAGACATCTGTTGGTGAATGTCTGAAGCTTGTGGGTGCTGGTCTTTGTCACTCTCCACGTCTCTGAGCCATAGAGTAGAACCGACTTCACGTTGGTGTTAAAAATCCGGATCTTGTTGCGGATTGAGAGGGCTGTCGATCTCCAGATTGGTCGAAGGGTGTTGAAGACGTGTCTTGCTTTGTTGATACGGCTCTTGATGTCTTCGTCCGTCCCCCCGTCTTTGCTGACAACACTGCCTAGGTAGACAAACTTGTCAACCTCCTTGATGTTCTCTTGATGTAGTTGCACTGGATCTTGCTTCTTGTTGTTGACCCTCATGACCTCTGTTTTCCCAATGTTGATTTGGAGTCCAGTCTTCTCAGCTTCTTCTGCCACACGACATAGTTTCTCCTGCGCATCTTGCTGCCTGTGGGAGAGAAGACTTATGTCATCTGCGAAGTCTAGGTCCTCCAGCTGTTTAGTGAAAGTCCACTGTATGCCTGTCCTCCGATCTGCTGTAGACTGCCTCATGACCCAGTCAACCACCATCAGGAAAATGGTCGGTGAGAGCAAACAACCCTGACGGACGCCGGTTTGCACACTGAAAGGTTCCGTCAGTTTCCCGTCGTGGATCACTTGACAGGTGGCGTCTTCGTACATTTGCTGGATGATGGTTACAAACTTTGGTGGAAATCCATAGTGGTACATCAGTCTCCAGATGACATCTCGGTCGACACTGTCAAAAGCTTTTTGAAAGTCGACAAAGACTGTGTACAGGGGGGTCTGCCACTCCAGGGACTGCTCGATGATGATGCGCATGGTTGCGATGTGATCCGTGCACGAGCGATCTTGTCGGAAGCCTGCTTGTTCGTCCCGAAGTGTCTTGTCCAAAGCGTTCTTCAGTCTCTCAAGAATGATTCTGCTCAGTACCTTGCCCGGAATAGACAACAGCATGATTCCCCGCCAGCTGTTGCAGGATGAAAGGTCCCCTTTCTTTGGCAGCTTTACAAGATGTCCTCTTTTCCAGTCTTTTGGCACTCGCTCCTGTTCCCAGATCTTGCAAAGGAGAGGGTGCAGCATCTCAGTTGAAGTCTGGATGTCGGCCTTCAGAGCTTCAGGTGGAATTCCATCTGGGCCGGCTGCCTTTCCTGACTTGAGGGACTTGGTGGCCTTGACGATCTCGGTCTTGTTGGGAGGGTTGGTGTTGATGTCGAGGAGCTTGGCGGGATGTCTGGTGGGGCGGGTGGTGCTGGTCGGTTGAGCGTTTCTTTGAAATGCTCCGCCCATCTTGTTCTCTGCTGTTCTTCGCCAAGGATGGTGTTTCCGTCTTTGTCCTTGACGGGCCGGCTTGGGTTGCTGTTTTTCCCGGAGAGTGTCCTGGTGATCTCATATAGGCGCTTCATGTTCCGCTGACCTGCTGCACTCTCAGCTTCTGCTGTCAGTTCCTCGATGTAGGTTCTTTAGTTGTTCCTCATGGTTTTTTGAAAATATTTGTGTTGTTGTTTTTCGAGAGGTTTGGATAGAACTGAAAGCACAGATACAATCTAGAAATATATGAATAAAAAAAAAATTAAAAAAAAAAAATATATATATATCTAAGTTTGTGGAAGCAGTGTAATTTTTGCGTTTCAGATACGTGCAGGAAGATATTTGTTTCACGGCATAAATTGTACTTCAGAGAATCATCAATAAATGGGATAGCAAGTTCGTTGGAAACTGGCACATTATCGGGGCTCATAGATTTGTTGTTGTATCGTAAATGTGTGTGCATCCCCCTATTCTCCATAAAATGAAAATAAAACAAAAACAAAACAAACAAACAAACAACAACAACAAAAAGAAAAGAAAAAGAAAGCAAACATAACTTCACAGGTAATTCTTAGTCAGCGGAAACCAGTTTAAATCTGAATAAGAAAGAGATAGAGAAGAGAGAGAGAGAGAGAGAGAGAGAGAGAGAGAGAGAGAGAGAGAGAGAGCGACTAAGACAAACAGAAACAGAGATAGAGACACAAACACAGACAGAGACAGACAGACAGACAGAGACAGAAAGAGAGAGAAAAAAAAGAAATAGAGACAGACAGACAGAGACAAAGACAGAA
>NC_134888.1:20264348-20269348 GCF_041734735.1 Babylonia areolata | reverse complement strand
CACGAGAAAAAAAAAAGGATTCTCCCCCCCCACACACACACACTCCCCTCTCTATGTATGTCTTTTCTCTTGGTTTTCTCTTCATCATCACCACCTATGTTTACCTGTTCCCCTACAATAGCAACCCCCTCCTCCCCCTCCCCCCCCCCCCCCCCCCCCCCCCCCCCCACCCCCGAGCCCCGACCCTTGACCCCCTCTTCCACTCCAAACCCTCCCCCCTCCCCTCTTATTCTTTTTTTTTTTTTTTAACCTTTCCACCACCACCACCACGACCATCACCACCACCACTGTCACATCTCATGACAAATAAGTGCTCAACCCCCTCGTTCACCCACCCCATCTAGCTAGAGAGCAGTGTGGGTTGTGCGGTTTGCACGAGATACTCAGTCTGTCTCGGTCTCAGTTCAGGCTGTCACTGAACTGAGATCAGCCTCTTCCTTGTCAACAAATGACAAGATTCTGGGCTTTTCGCCCGCGACTGTCAGAGGAGGCAGCCGTGCCAGTCTTTGGCTCTCTTCAGGGCTGTTTGCCCATTTCGACGCTTGTAGTGGGGATCAGTTTCCTCCGAGTGGTCGTGGTCTCTGTGTTCTCTGTGTGAACTTCCAGCTTTGGGGTAGTGGTACCTCTTCTGGAAGTGGTTTCAGTGTTCCCACTTTCGTGTTTATCCACGGACTTCCCTACTCTTCCACTGACCCTCCACTGTCTCCCCGGGAACCCCTCTGCCTGCCTTTGACTTCCTTGGTCCAGGCCTCCGTTGGCTGCTGCCGCCTGCCGCTGGCTTCCGTCGCCAGCGTTCTCTGGCCTGGCGCTCAGCTGTCTGGGTGTTCTGCTCTTCGTCTTCGTCGTCACTGCTCTTCGTCTTCGACGTCACTGTTCGTGTTCGTCGTCGCTGTTCTTCGCGTCGTCGTCACTGTTCTACGTCGTCGTAACTTACTGTTCGTCTTTGTCGTCACTGTTCTTCGTGTTCGTCGTCGCCGTTCTTCGTGTTCGTCGTCGCCGTTCTTTGTGGTCGTCGTCACTTACTGTTCGTCGTCGTCGTCACGACAGCATTAACGTTGTGCTTGTTTCCTTACCTTAAAGCTCTGTTTTTTTTTGTGTGTGTGGGTTTTTGTGTGTGTGTGTGTGTTAAATTTATCCATTGTTATTTAAGTGTTGTTGCAGCTGGGGTTGTGGTTATTGTTTGTGGGCAGGCTAGGTGTGTGATTAAACAAATGTATGTGAACCCCGGATTGTTGTAGTCTGTGTTTGTGTTGTCTGGGTGTTAGTGCTGGGCTGGGTGGGGGTTTCTAGTCCGCTCTCTTATAGAGCGTGACAACCACCACCACCACTACCACTACCAGCAACAAAACACCACCACCATCATCATTATCATCACCACCATCACAACCACAATCATCACCATCATCGCCACCACCACCACCACCATCATCGCCACCATCATCGTCATTATCACCACCACCATCACCACCACCACCACCACCACCACCACCAGCGCCGACAATTAACCTACCACTAGTTGGGTGGTAACAGTTTCTTTTTTCTTGCATTGAACGAGGTCTCTTTTCTTCTTCTTCCTCCTTCTCCACTTCTTCTTCTTCTTCTTCTTCTTCTTCTTCTTCTTCTTCTTCTTCCTCCTCCTCCTTCACTTCTTCTTCTTCTCACGCTTTTTTGAACAACAATACTTGCGCGTGGAAAACGGACACCACTCTATTTCTAGTTGTTGGGTTTTTTTGTTGTTGTTGTTTATTTGTTTTTTTTAATTCATTTTCTTGTGCTTTAAAAGAAAAAAAATAAAACACACACACACACACACACACACACACACACACACACACACACACACACACACACACACACACACACACAAAACTACAACAAAAAAAAGAAACCAACAACAACAACAACAACCGAAACCGAAACTAACTAATTTTAATGGCGGGCCCATGATGTCATCCGAGACGTTCTCTGATTGAGGTTGGAGGGTCAAGTACTCTTCTTCTTAGTGTACAAGTTTTCTGGCCCGGCGTGTCTGGTGTCGATACTTGAGTGAAATTGCTTCGTCCGGTTCGGGAGGAAGTGGTGGTGGTGGTGGTAGGGGTGGGGGTGGGGTGGGGGGCACACACACACACACACACACACACACCGCACGCACACACGCACGCACTAACGTATGCACGCATGCACGCACGCACAATGGTGGCCGCTCGTCTATACCTTTGCAGAGGCGACCCTGCGCAGTCCGGGTGGGTGGCCTGTATTGTTGTTGTTGTTGTTTCTGGAGACTGTTGGTCTACCAGGAGGGAGGATCCATTTTGTGCTGTATTCTTCTTCGTCTTGTTCTTGTTCTTGTTCTTGTTCTTCTTGTTTTTGTTCTTTTTGTTCTTGTTCTACTCGTTCTTTCTTTTCTTGTTCTTCTTGTTCTTGTTCTTGTTCTTGGTCTTGTTGTTCTTGTTCTTGTTGGTCTTGTTCTTGTTCTTGTTCTTGTTGTTCTTGTTCTTCTTCGTCTTGTTTTTCTTCTTGTTCTTGTTGTTGTTGTTCTTATTGTTGTTGTTGTTGTTGTTGTTGTTCCTGTTGTTCCTGTTCTTGTTCTTCTTCTTCTTGTCCTTCTTCTTCTTCTTCTCCTCCTCCTCCTTCTTCTGCTTCTTCTTCTTGTTCTCCTCCTCCTCCTCCTCCTTCTTCTTCTCCTTCTTCTCCCTCTTCTTATTCTTCTTCTTGTTCTCCTCCTCCTCCTTCTTCTTCTTCTCCTCCTCCTCCTTCTTCTCGTTATTTTTTTTGCTCTTCTTGTTTTCAAGTTGTTGTTGTTGTTCTTCTTCTTCTTCTCGTTCGTTAGACAGACACCCCAGTCTCTGCGATGAAGCCAGCTGTACGCCCCAGGTCCTCTACACACAACCGTTTAGTACAGCTTCCAGGCCCACTATACTCTACGATACCAAAACTCCAATGACCCGGAAGCTGTACTTTACGGCTGTGTGTAGAGGACCTGCAGTGTACAGTTGTCTTCAGCGCATAGACTGGAGTGTCCATCTAACGGAAGAGAAGAAGAAGGAGGAGGAGGACGACGACGAGAGAGACGAGAAGGAGGAGGAGGAGGAGGAGGAGGAGGAGGAAGAAGAAGAAGAAGAAGAAGAAGGAGGAGGAGGAGGAGGAGGAGGCGGACGAGAGAGACGAGAAGGAGGAGGAGAAAGAAGTAGAAGAAGAAGAAGAAGAAGAAGAAGAAGAAGAAGAAGAAGAAGAAGAAGAAGAAGAAGAAGAAGAAGAAGAAGGAGGAGGAGGAGGAGGAGGAGGAAGAGAAGACGAGGAGGATGAGGAGGAGGAGGACGAGAGAGACGAAAAGGAGGAGGAGGAATAAGAGTGGGGAGAGGGCAAGTACGAGAAGAAGAAGAAGAAGAAGAAGAAGAAGAAGAAGAAGAAGAAGGAGGAGCCGGGGGGAGGACAGCCAGGACTCCGCCCCTAGGAAAGCCAGATGTACCCAGCTCCCGGACAGACATTCAAGGACGCCATATCCCCACGGACGTGACACGAACACCTTCATCATAACACATGTGGAGCAGTGAACGTCACTGGAGCTGGAGCTGGAGCTGGAGACCAAGGGAATCAATGTGGGAACCTCTACACCATGCTGACCCTTGGTCGCTGCTTGGTAGAGCTGTCACTATTGTGATGACTATAATGATGATGATGATGATGATGATGATGATGATGATGATGA
Organism: Babylonia areolata; assembly: GCF_041734735.1. Classification (NCBI taxonomy): domain Eukaryota; kingdom Metazoa; phylum Mollusca; class Gastropoda; order Neogastropoda; family Buccinidae; genus Babylonia; species Babylonia areolata. The sequence goes on along the minus strand of NC_134888.1, from coordinate 20,265,639 downwards.
TGATGATGATGATGATGATGATGATAATAATAATAATAATAATAATGAGAAGAAGAAGAAGAAGAAGAAGAAGAAGAAGAAGAAGTTTCAGTTTCTGTTTCAGTAGCTCAAGGAGGCGTCACTGCGTTCGGACAAAACCATATACGCTACACCACATCTGCCAAGCAGATGCCTGACCAGCAGCGTAACCCAACGCGCTTAGTCAGGCCTTGAGAGGGGGGAATAAATAATAGATAAGCTTACATAAATAAATAAATAAATAATAATTATAATATAGAAAAAGGTAGTAGTAGTAGTAGTAGTAGTAGTAGTAGTAGTAATAATAATAATAAATAATTATCAAAAAATAAAATAAAATAAAAAAAATAAATAAATAAAATGAAGAAGAAGAAGAAGAAGAAGAAGAAGAAAAGTACTCATATGGCGCAAACACCCCACAAAAGTCGGCTCACATGAAATATTGCGCAGTTCTGTTGTCTCTTTCGTCATTTATCAGATGGATTCCCCCGTCTCCTCGACGAAGGCGGCAGTACGTCGCAGGTCCTCCAGTCCTCCGTAGAGCTTCCGGGCCGCTGGGATTGGGTCGGGCCAGGTTTTCTCAGTCTCGGAGCGCTTGGTGGAGCGGGCAGGACTGCAGCAGATGTTCTGTTGTCTGGCTGCCTGTTCTGCAGGGGCACTGCTCTGTGTCGCCGATACGGAGTTTCGTGTATATTGCGCAGTCAACTGTGCCTATTAATTGCATACAGCAGCACATGCGTACTTAAAAAGTTGGAGCGTTGGCCTTGCGGTCACCAGTCCCCATAGATTGACTGATTGATTGATAGATTGATATGGATACTTATACAGCGCCTATCCTCGGTCGGAGACCAAGCTCTAAGCACTTTACAAACACGGGGTCATTTGCACAACGGGATGCCTTCCTTGGTATAGCCGACTGACGGCTGCCGCGCGACTGAGCGCTCATCATTCGTTTCCTGTGTCACACAATCAGATTTCAGGCACGCACACATACACACTCAGACAGACAGATAACATTTTACATGTATGACCGTTTTGTTTATTTACCCCGTTTTCGGGATATTGCATGCTTGGCATGTTCTTGTTTCCATAACCCACGAGGGTTCGAAACCAGAGGTCCTGTCCAGAATCGCGCAGACTACTGCCGCACTGAGTCGATTGAAGACTATATGGAAGGACAAAAAGATCTCCCTCTCGTCCAAAATCAGACTAATGCGCTCCCTCATCTTCTCAATATTTCTATACGCTTGCGAATCCTGGACCCTCACTGCAG
>NC_134888.1:20254348-20259348 GCF_041734735.1 Babylonia areolata | reverse complement strand
TTCAGTTTCTTAGACAAAAAAATACGTCAATATATTTCCTGCAAGATACCCACTTTGTAAGTAAACAAGAGAGACAGATAAGAGCTGAATGGGGATATGAATGCTTTTTTGCATCATATACATCACAATCAAGAGGCGTAGCAATTCTGTTTAATAATAATTTTGATTTCAAAGTAAAAAATATAATTAAGGATGTTCATGGGAACTATCTGATCATATCAATTCAAACTATGGAAAGAAATATCGCACTGGTAAATATTTATGGTCCGAATAGGGATAATCCTCAGTTTTATGTAGAATTAAGTAATAAGATTAAAGAACTGGAATCCGAAATAATAGTAATTGGAGGGGACTGGAATCTAGTTTTGAATCCACCATTAGATTACAGTAATTACAAACATGTTAACAATCCTAAGGCACAAACAGAAGTTATTAAATTGACAGGAGATCTAGAACTGGTAGATATATGGCGGGAAATAAACCCAGAAATACATAGATTTACATGGAGAAGATTAAATCCACTACAGCAAGCTAGATTAGACTTTTTCTTAATATCCGAAAATTCACTAGCTAATGTAAAAGATGTAGACATTTTGTTCGGATATAGGAGTGATCATTCTTTTATTTCAATAAAGTTTGAGTTTAGAAAAGATACTCGGTCAAGGAATTTTTGGAAATTCAACTCATCACTTTTAAAAGATAAAGAATATGTAGATATGATAAATAATACAATTGAAAACATAAAAGAACAGTATGCTGCACTAGTATATAATAGATCAGAAATATGTAATATTCCCATAGAACATTTACAATTTACCATATCGGATCAGTTATTCTTAGATACCTTGATAATGGAAATAAGGAAAAAATCAATAGAGTATAGTTCTAGAAAGAAGAAAAAGGACACACAAACAGAAAAGCAACTTGAAGAAGAAATTACAAGCTTAGAAAGTAAAAGTTGTAAATCTGAGGAAGATTTACAGCAAATACAAGAGAAGAAGAATAGTTTAATTGCACTAAGAAAAACTAAAATACAAGGAATATTGTTAAGAAGCAAAGCTAGATGGGCAGCGGAAGGAGAAAAGGTATCAAAATATTTTTGTAACCTTGAAAAGAGACATTATGTTAGCAAACAAATGTTTAAACTAGTATCTAAGAATGGTAGAAATTTAGATAAGATAGAAGATATGCTGCAAGAAACGAAAGAGTATTACAACAAATTGTATGAGGAGCAGGAAGTAAAAGACATTAAGTTAGAAAAGTATGTTAATAATTCGCCTAAACTAACAGAGACAGAAGCCAACTCGATAGAAGGTAAATTAACTTTGAATGAGGCATCACTAGCACTAAAAAATATGAAAAATGGTAAAAGCCCAGGAACAGATGGAATGACAGTTGATTTCTTCAAATTTTTCTGGAAACAGATAGGTGGTATTGTTGTACGATCTTTAAATGAAGGGTTTGAGAAAAAAGAGATGTCCATTACACAAAGAGAAGGTATCATAATTTGCCTACCAAAAGGAGATAAACCCAGAGAATATCTTAAAAACTGGCGTCCAATATCTCTGTTAAACGTAACTTATAAAATTGGCTCTACCTGCATCGCAAATAGAATGAAAACAGTCTTGGATAAACTTATTAATGAAGATCAAACGGGTTTTGTATCTGGCAGATATATAGGAGATAATCTAAGGCTTATTTATGATATAATCTATTACTTGAAGGAAAAAAATCTACCAGGACTATTAGTTTCAATAGACTTTGAAAAGGCTTTTGATTCAGTTAGTTGGAAATATATGCATAAAGTTTTAAAACATTTGGGTTTTGGCGAGGATATTCGTAGATGGGTAAAAGCGTTCTACACCAATATGAAATCCTCAATAGTAGTTAATGGTAAAGTATCTACAAGTATACAGATTGAACGAGGCTGTAGACAGGGAGACCCACTCTCGCCATATTTGTTTATTTTGTGCGCAGAGATAATGGCTTGCAAAATTCGTCAAAATACAAACATAAAAGGTATTAAGATATCAGAGGTAGAATTTAAGATTAGCCAGTTTGCTGATGATACGTCTTATTTTTTAGAGGGTGACAAAAAATCATATGGAGAACTGTTCAAAGAACTAGAAGATTTTGAAACAGTCTCAGGACTCAAATTAAATCACGAAAAAACATGCAATGTATGGCTGGGAAATAAGCGTAATTGTGATACAGTTTATTTATCAAATTTGAAAATGAATTGGAATCCACCACAGTTCAAAATCCTTGGGCTCTGGTTTACTAATGATTTAAGTAATATGATAGATTTAAATATAACTGATAAGTTCAATGAAACAAAAAAACTGTTTAACGTGTGGATAAAAAGACCAATTACACCTCCAGGAAGAGTAGCTGTCCTTAAGTCGATTATCTTGTCAAAATTAATTTACTTATGGATTATGCTTCCAAATCCACCAGATAACAGTATTCAAGAATTGCAAAAAATGTGTTTTAATTTTGTATGGGATAAAAAGAAGGACAAAGTTAAAAGATCAGTGGCAGTGCACAGTGTACAAAACGGAGGTATAAATATTCCACATATTCTATCATTTATAAAAGCTTTAAAACTCACATGGTTGAAAAAATGCTACAATATGTCGTATCGTCCAAAATGGAAAATTATATTATCAAAAGAATGTCCAGAAGTTGAAATGTTACAAGAATATGGCCCAGTAGTTCTTACAGTTGGAAGACGTATAATAAACCCCTTTTGGAAAGATGTGTTTCGTAGCTACACAGAATTTTATGACAAAACTGATATACATGTTGAGCAAGATATCCTGATGGAACCTTTGTTTTTCAATAACAAATTTAAGATTGATGGTAAAGTCTTGTATTTTGAAGACTGGGTCAGAAAAGATGTTTATTATGTGAGAGACATTGTGAAAGGGAATGGACATTTTTTCAATATTCAAGAAATCCAAGATAAAATTGAAAATCGAGTCCCAATGTTAGAATTCTTTGGTTGTGTTAATTCAGTTAAAAGTTTTTTAAGAGAAAAAAACATAACACTTGAAAACAATGATCACAATGGAATCAGCCTTAATAAAGCATACACTACAATGATAAAGGCACCAAGAGGAACGAAATGTTTCTACGAAATAATAATTGGAAAACCAGAAAAGCCAAATGCCTGTAAAAATTGGGACTTGATTTTTGAAAACAAGCTTGATTGGAAAAACATTTTTTTCAATACAAAAAAAATCCATGAAATAAGGTTGAAATGGTTCCAGATGAAAATTAATTACCATATTCTTGTGACAAATTCGGTTTTGATGAAGATGGGAATACTCCCACATAACATGTGTAATTTTTGTAAGGATGAAAGAGATACAATTCTGCATTATTTATGGGAATGTAACCATGTACAACATTTTTGGAAGGAGTTTGTGAGATATTTAAAAGAAATGTGTTTACATTGTGATAGACTTAACCTGAATGACACACTGGTGCTTTTTGGACATAACAAAATGAGAACTGATGAATGTTTCTCATATATCTTATTGACAGCTAAATTCTATATATACAAATGTAGAATCAACAAAGTAAAACCAACATTACAAATGTTCAAAAGGGACCTCAAACAGGCATATGAAATAGACAAGTATGCCTTTAACATAACTATGGAATATAACAAGTTTGTGGAAAAATGGGCACTTTATAATTGTTTGATACAAGATTAAGCTTTTCAATGATACCTTGGAACTTTGACATTGAACATATATTGTTTTGCTGTTATAGATTTGTCAGTACTTAGAACTTAATTATATGCCTACCCTATACTTTCTAATGCACAAAACATATAAATTCTGTATCTGTAAACCTTTGTCTGAATAAAAAATGTTGAAAAAAAAAAAAAAAAAGAAAGAAAGAAAGAAAGAAAGGGGCCTATCGCAAGGCTGTCTGCTGTATCACTATTTATTTGTATTGTCCCAGACAGAGAGAGAGGCAGACGGAGACGAGAGAGACAGACAGACAGACAGAGAGAGGGAGAGAGAGAGAGAAGAAGAAGAAGAAGAAGAAGAAGAAAGAAAGAAAGAAAGAAAGAAAGAAGGAAAGAAGAAGGGCATATCGCAAGGCTGTCTGCTGTATCACTATTTATTTGTATTGTCCCAGAGGGAGAGAGAGGAGAGAGAGAGAGACGGAGACGGAGACGAGAGAGAGAGAGAGAGAAGAAGAAGAAGAAGAAGAAGAAGAAGAAGAAGAAGAAGAAGAAGAAGAAGAAGAAGAAGAAGAAGAAGAAGGGAGACTAGCAACTGAGACACCCCCTGCCCTGACGGTGTACGCAAGACGTACACACAGCCGATAAACACAGACAGCGGGCAATGCCGGCTGAGAAAGCTTTCTGGACGGTCCCGGCACCACGCAGGGTTATCTTCCTAGCATCGGTGTTTAGACATGGGTACAGATCGTCCTGGGTGGGAAAACTAGAGAGCAGAGCAGAGCAGAGAGAGGGCCTGGAGAGAGAGAGAGAGAGAGAGAGAGAGAGGGGGGGGAGACAGACAGACAGAGAAAGAGAGACAGATAAAGAGAGAGACACACACACAGACAGACAGAGAAACAGAGAAAGACAGAGACAGAGAGACAGACAAAGAAAGAGAGAGACAGAGACAGACAGACAGACAGACTGAGAAAGAGACAGACAGACAGAGAAAGAGAGACAGACAGAGAAAGAGAGAGACACACACACACACACACACACACACACACACACACACACACACACACACACACACACACACAGAGAAACAGAGAAAGACAGAGACAGAGAGAGAGACAGACAGACAAAGAAAGAGAGAGACAGAGACAGACAGACAGACAGAGAAAGAGAGAGTGAACTTGAGGAATTGAAGGCGTAAGAGAGACAGACAAAGACACAACACAGACAGAGACAGACAGACAGACAGACAGACAGACAGACAGACAGACAAAAAGAAAGAAAGAAAAAGGAAAGAGAGAGA
>NC_134888.1:20246848-20249348 GCF_041734735.1 Babylonia areolata | reverse complement strand
ATACACACGAAGGGGGTTCAGGCACAATCAGGTCTGCACATAATATGCTGATCTGGGAGATTGGAAAAAAAAAAATCTTCCACCCTTTACCCACCAGGCGCCGTTACCGATATTCGAACCCAGGACCCTCGGATTGAAAGTCCAATGCTTTAACTACTCAGCTTTTGCGCCCGTCAGACACACAACAAAACAACAACAATGAAAGGCAATATATTATCTTAATGACCCACTGTCGACCATTCCGTACCTTTGTCAAGCGGGCGCCGTTGTGTGAATTGACTGTCTCTGCCTGCCTCATGAATATGTAATCACTTAGACCCGTAAGGAAAAAACGGAACCTTAGCGAACCTCGCTTCAGTAACCCTCAATCAGTAATGGGACCTTTAAGTTTGTGTGAAAACCGGGGCAAAAAAAAAAAAAGATGTATAGGTAAAAACCTACACAAAATGGTTTTATAACAGGGAGGGGGCAAGTCTAGACCTCACGTTGCCTACCAAAGTGAACTACTACTATTGTGAAGAGTCTGTCAATAACCTTTAGTTGTCGAAGGAGAGCTTGATCTGCCTGTACTAAAATACAGTTCTTGCTCCGGTTAAATGACTTCATGAAAATAATGACTGCAGTCATTTGTAACGTTATTATTGCGGTTTCTCTCTGTCTCAAAAAAAAAAAAAAAAAAAAATCGGCATTCTCCTGGCTGTATGCATCAGTGTCTTCCTGTGTGGTCGTTCTGGAGGCCGCTGTCAGCTATGGTATTAGTTAAGTCCCCCTGCCCGCCACCCGCCACTCCTACTCCCCCCACCCCCATCTTTCCTGAGATGTCGGTTTCCCCTGTCAGTCAACCATGATTATCGCCAGTAGTGAAACTGTCTGCCTCAGTGTCAGTATATAATATAGATCGACTGAAGCAAACGCTGAGCAAAAGTGGGTGATAGAACGTGGATTTCTGTAATAAAGCCAGATATCAAATATATGTATATGTATATATATATATATATATATATATATATATATATATATATATATATACATACATGTGTGTGTGTGTGTGTGTGTGTGTGTGTGTGTGTGTGTGTGTGTGTGTGTGTGTGTGTGCTTTCAGCGTCAATACACATGCCGACATTTAAAAAAAAAAGTAATAATATATATATTCGAACCGAAGTTCGAACCCGAGACCCTCGGATTGACAGTTCAAAGCTTTAACCACTCGGCTATTGCGCCCGTCATTTCTATTGATCAATCACACACACACACACACACACACACACACACACACACACACACACACATATATATATATATATATATATCTATATATCTCTATCTCTCTCTCTCTCTCTCTCTCTCTCTCTCTCTCTCTCTCTATATATATATATATATATATATATATATATATATATATATATATATATTAGAGCCTTTTCTTTCTTAGTCTTGTCGCGATATCATTACCAACCGATGTGGCAAAAAGCAACAACAGCACCCCTTTTCCTGAGAGTTATAATATATATATATATATATATATATATATATATATATATATATATATATATATATATATATATATATACACAACAAGACAAAAGACATCTGACACGCACACACCACAATCACCGTTGATAAATTCTTTTGATCTTCTTCTTCTTCTTCGTTCGTGGGCTGCAACTCCCCCGTTCACTTGTATACGTACACAAGTGAGCTTTTACGTGTATGACCGTTTTTACCCCGCTACGTTGGCAGCCATACTCCGTTTTCGGGGGTGTGCATGATGGGTATGTTCTTGATTCTATAACCCACTGAACACTGACATGGATTACAGGATCTTTAACGTGCGTATTCGACCTTCTGCTTGCGTAAACAGACGAAGTGGGTTCAGGCACAAGTAGGTCTGCACATATGTTGACCTGGGAGATCGGAAAAATCTCCACCCTTTACCCACCAGGCGCCGTTACCGAGATTCGAACCCGGGACCCTCGGATTGACAGTCCAACGCTTTAACCACTCGGCTATTGCGCCCGTCATTTCTGTTGATCAAACCTATAGCTGTATTAAATCAGGAAGCTGTAATAGCGCAACCAAACTCCCGTTTATACCTTGATGTACATATTGTTTTTGTTTTTTTTATACTCAATTACTCATATCTAGATAAGTTTCAGTTTCAGTTTCAGTAGCTCAAGGAGGCGTCACTGCGTTGGGACAAATCCATATACGCTACACCACATCTGCCAAGCAGATGCCTGACCAGCAGCGTAACCCAACGCGCTTAGTCAGGCCTTGAGGAAAAAAAAAATAATAATAAAATAAAATAAAATAAAATAAAGGTGAATAAATAATAGATAAGCTTAAATAAAAAATAAATAAATAAATAAATAAATAAATAGATAATAATTATAATATAAAAAAGGTAGTAGTAATAATAATAATAATAATAAAATAATAATAATAATAAATAAATAAGACAACAATGATGATAAATAAGCAAATAAATGTAAAACATGAA
>NC_134888.1:20239348-20241848 GCF_041734735.1 Babylonia areolata | reverse complement strand
GGGAAAGTCAAGGGAAGGGAGAGGACGCTTTGAGGCCATGGATTTGTTGTGACAACCTAGTAGTCGGGAGATGGATGCGTTTGGACCCGGTAGATGACCAAGGGGGAAAAAAAAAAGGTAGATAAAAAATAAAATAAAAATAAAAAATAAAATAAAATAAAATAAAATAAAAAAGACGTGTGTGTGTGTGTGTGTGTGTGTGTGTGTGTGTGTGTGTGTGTGTGGTGTGTGATATATGTGTATAGTGTGCACGTGTGTACGTGTGCGTGTGTACAGTGTATGTGTATGCGTGCGCGCGCACACGCGTTCGTACGTCCCTGCATATGTGTTTGTGTATGTGTATGTATATGTATGTGTGTGTGTGTGTGTGTGTGTGTGTGTGTGTGACTTGACTTGACTTGACTTGACTTGACTTCATTTATTGTCATAAAATCCCGAAGGATTAATAGACACAACAAAGAACAAAGGGAACAAAGAAATAAACGGTCATCTAATACGCATGCACTGAAATACATAGTTGGCAAGTGTTTTTTGACAGTCATCGCAGGTGAATAAATGTGTGTGTGTGTGTGTGTGTGTGTGTGTGTGTGTGTGTGTGTGTGTGTGTATGTGTGTGCGTGCGTGCGTGTGTGTGTATGTGTGTGTGTGTGTGCGCGCGCGCGCGTGTATGTGTGTGTGCGCGCGCGTGCGTGTGTGTGTGAGTGTGCCCTCCCCTTACACCGCCACAAAACCCCCTTCCACCACCTCCCTCTACCCTACTCCCCACCCTCCTTCTTCCTCTCCCAAAACGCCAAGACATGGAAAAACGGTGGGTCCAGTCCGAAGCAGCGAAGATAGTGTGGGGGGGTGGGGTGGTCGGGGGTCGGGTGGGATGAGGGCGTGGTATAGGAATCTTCTTCTTCTTCTTCTTCCTCGTTCGCCTCCCATTAGATGAGCAGCCCGGTACCCTCGATGAAGTCTGTCGTCTGTCGCAGCTCCTCCAGGGTGCCGTACAGCTTGGCTTCCATTGCTGTCGGTGTTGGCCAGTACTTCCTCCTGGATGCTGCATGCGTCGTACAGTCTTGAAGGATGTGGTCGGTTGTCATTGGTCCCTCACCACACAAGGGAATGACTATTGGATTCTTTTCCCCACTGTCTCCAGGGAAAAGTAGAGAATGGTAAGGAGGGGGGGGGGGTGCTTGGTAAACTGTCTATGGAAGAGAATCATTGCTTTCAAATGTGATTTCTTTCTTTCGTTTCTTTGCATTTTTTTGTTTCTTTTTTTTTTAACCAAACATTTTTATTCAGACAAAGGTTTACATACCAAATAAATATTTCACATTAGGAAGGCACAACAATATAGTGATCCCAACATCAACTATTCCACATCAAGCATGACATTGGCAGAACAGCAAATATCAATTCAAATATTGATCTGTGTGACGATATGACGCACGAATTACAATGAAATTGTAGAAATGACAGTATTTAAACTATCCGTTCACACACTGATTTCACCGGTACTGTTGAGCCTAATTTATATCAAAGTTCCATTCCATTTCCATTCATTCTCCTGCCCGGGATGGGCGTAGAGGAGACATGAGGGACGATTCCGTAGTCAGACGACGCCATCCGGTTCTATCTTCTGCCTGTCGTATCAGCGTAGCGCTATCCATATTGGTCCATTCCTTGATGTTGTCCATCCAGCATTTGGCTTGCCTCCCTCTTCGCCTACCACCCTCTAGCGTTCCCTGTAGAACTGTCTTTTGCAGTGAATTGTGGCGTGTCACATGCCCGAACCATGACAGCTTCCTCCTTTTGACCACACAAGTAATATAGGTTTAATTATACATGATAAAATTCTTAATCTTGTACGATATATATGTATGGTGCCCATTTCTGCACAAATTTGTTATATTCCATCGATATTCGTTTCTTTGTTTCTTTGTTTTCTTCTTCTTCTTCTTCTTCTTCTTCTTCTTCTTCTTCTTCTTCTTCTTCTTCTTCTTCTTCTTCTTCTTCTTCTCCTCCTCCTCCTCCTCCTCCTCCTCCTCCTCCTCCTCCTCCTTCTTCTTCTTCTTCTTCTTCTTCTTCTTCTTCTTCTTCTTCTTCTTCTTCTTCTTCTTCTTCTTCTTCTTCTTCTTCTTCTCCTCCTCCTCCTCCTCCTCCTTCTTCTTCTTCTTCTTCTTCTTCTTCTTCTTCTTCTTCTTCTTCTTCTTCTTCTTCTTCTTCTCCTCCTCCTCCTCGTCCTTCTTCTTCTTCTTCTTCTTCTTTTCTTCTTCTTCTTCTTCTTCTTCTTCTTCTTCTTCTTCTTCTTCTTCTTCTTCTTCTTCTTCTTCTTCTTCTTCTTCTTCTTCTCCTCCTCCTCCTCCTTCTTCTTCTTCTTCTTCTTCTTCTTCTTCTTCTTCTTCTTCTTTCCTTCCGTGTGTGTTGAGTTATGTCAAAGAATTTTCTTTCCAGAACATCTAAAAAAAAACAACTTCGCTTTATGTACGTCATGAAACACATAGTCATGAGAAGG
>NC_134888.1:20191848-20229348 GCF_041734735.1 Babylonia areolata | reverse complement strand
GCAAGAATTTACTCCCCGTTGTTTCTTTGTAAACTGAGTATAAGAAGTAGGGGGGGCACGGGGGGGGGGGGGGGGGGGGGGGGGAGAGGGGGTTGAGCAGGCATAAGACCAGAATTTCTGCTCTCGTTTCTCTGTGAAATCATCACTGATATTATTAAGGAGGGGAGAGGGGGGTGGGGGGTGTTGTACAGGCATGCAGCCAGAATTACACACCTCTTCTTTCTCTCTGGGGACTTAGTATTGTTGGTAGAAGGAGGGAGGGGAGACGGGGAAGCGGTTGTACGGGAATAAAACCAAACCAAACTTACCCCTCCCCACCCACCCACACACACACACACTCCCGCCCTCTCCTACTGTAAGCTTCGTAAAGGTTGGGGGGGGGGGGGGGGGGGGGGGGGTTGATGTGGACGAAAGTTGAGAATAACTTTTTATTATTTTTATTTCTATTTTATTTTATTTTATTAATTAATTTATTTATTTTTAGCTTAGCATAGGGTGGTGGGGGGTTAAACTGGACACAAGGCCGTCCTGATCCACTCCCCTTCCACTGGTAAAATGCGTGGGGGGGATTGGGGGGTTGGGTGGGAGGGTAATAATTACGGAACAGGTGTGAGGTGGTGTAACCCACATCTTAAACAACTCTTCGGGACAATGGGTTTTGGGCACGTGCTTATTACTCCTACTTGCAGGAGGAGTAATTTCGGAACGCCAGTTGCACTGGCTTGTATTTAAAAAAAAAAAATTATATTATTATTTTTATCTTTTATAAGAAATAGATTATGTGATATGTGTGCAACACCTGAAATCAATTTCCTGTCCAAAAACATTCGATATCATATTTCTCCCTGTGTGACAGGTGTTTTGAACAGAATGCTCCAGTTGATATTTCCCTCTCTCTCCCTCCCTCTCTCTCTCTCTCTCTCTCTCTCTCTCTCTCTGTGTCTTTGTCTGTGTCTCTGTGTCTCTATCTCTCTCTCTCTCTCTTGTTCCCTGTGCGTGTTTTTGAACTGGTTTCCTTGTCTTAGGAAATTTGTTCAAATTTAAGCTATTGTTATTCTTATTCTTAAAAAAAAAAATCTTATTGTTATCCTTAATAATAGCATTTTATGAAATATTTCACATGCGTTTGGTAGTTTTTATAGCACATTCAGCTAAATAATCATCTCATTCTTCGTTTGGTGTTTTTTGTTGTTGTTGTTTGTTTTTTGTTTTGTTTTGTTTGTTTTTTGGGTTGGTTTTTTTATATGAAGAGTTTTCTCATTCGTGGAAGTTATTATTATCTATTTTTATTTTTTAGCACCAAACTAGTCCAAAGGCTACACAACTTCCAGTGCAGCTGCACTGCAAACCTGTTGTTGCATGAAAAAAGCAACAAAAAAAAAAATAAAAAAAAAATCTGTTTATGTATCGTTTGGTTCTGTAATAACAATAATGCCTGTACTGCCATGGTGAATAAGATTTTTTTTTTTTTTTTTTTTTTTTTTTTTTTTTTTTTTTTTTTACATCTGAACAAAATCATAAATAAACAAGATAACAAATAAATCTATATATGAATAGATATATGGACAAATTTACGAAAACGAATAGCCTAGCTAATAAAACACAAACCAATAAATAAACAAAAAAATTGTAATGCGCCCCCACTTGGAAGTGAGTGTACACGGATTCAAACCCTAAACCCCATGTACGAACCAGCACTTTGACTCCACCGCCCCCCCCCCCCCCCCCAACTCCCCGCCCCCAGCCCCCATTCCCTCCAATCTGAGTCATAGTCTGGGTTCTGATCTGTTGAATGAGACGATAAACCGAGGTCCCATGTGCAGCATGCACTTAGCGCGCGTAAAAAAACAACCCACGGCAACAAAAGGGTTGTCCCTGGCAAAGTTCTATAGAAAAACAACAACAACAACAACCAAAAAAAAACAACAAAAAACAAACAAAAAAACAACACTTTGTAAAATAAATATACTTGCAATCAGAAAAAAGACGAAAAATATGGATGGTACTGTGTGCTGTGACGACGCGCTCTCCTCGGGAAGAGCAGCCCGAAATTCACACAGTGAAATCTGTTGTGACATAAAGTAAATACAATACAATGCAATACAATACAGTTAAATGCAATACGATACAATACGACGCAGTGTAATGCAGTGCAGTGCAGTGTTGTGCGATGCAATACAGTACAATACAATACAATATAATACACATTGCTAGCTCGTGTGCCATCACTTTGATGTTTATCTTTGCCTGCAAGCTGAGGATCCGCTATCATGGTCGCAACGATGCTCATTATCTCGTTGTTATCGTTGTTGTTGTTATTGCTGCTACTACTACTGCTGCTGCTGCTGCTGTTGCAGTCGTAGTCAGTTGCTTTTGTCGCTGTTGGAGTCACAAGTGTTTTTGATTAATGCTTGTGAAAGCATTTGACGACAGTTTGCGTGTGTGAGATATCAGATGTGCGAATAGGCAATGTGTGAAACCTGATTCAGATTTGTTTAATATTTCATTCCCAGCATGGACAAAAAGCTTTGAAAAATTACAAAGAAGGTGAACGGATTGTTATGTGTTCTTTTTTTTTTCTTTTCTTCTGCTTTTATCACCGATTTCGTGTGTCACAATGGCTGCTAAAGGTTTGTTCTTTATTGTATTTTAAATTTACCGGGCGAATGTGTTGAATGTCAGTGGTTTTTGTGGGAGTCTTTTGCTTTTTTTGTCTTTGGTTTTGGTTGTTTTGTTGTTTTGTTGTTGTTGTTTTTTATTCAAGGAATGAAAATTTTGCTACTGTCTATCTTCCATACCCCAACAGGCTTAAATGATTAAATTCTAGTGTGTGTGTGTGTGTGTGTGTGTGTGTGTGCCAGACTGGGTTTGCATAATGCAAACTGCATCATATCGGCTTAATTAATGAAACCGCTGTGTTGCTGTCGCTGTTGCTGTTGTCGTTTCGTCTTTCACGAAGGCGCTGCACTGTTTGTTGTTGTTGTTGTTGTTATTACTCTTCTCCTGATGATGATGATGATGATGATGATGATTATCTTTATTGATGATGGTGATGTTGTTATTGTCGTTATCTTTTTGTTCCATTATTGTTAGTGGTTGCGGTAGCAGTTATAAAGAGTAGCAGATGCAACTGAATAGTTAAAAAAAGGAAATATACATAAATAAATAGATAAATATATAAATGAATAAATAGATAGATAGATACATATATAAATAAATGACTCAATGAATGAATATATAAATATGTGAATACACAAATAAACAAAACAAACTGGTGAAGTAAGATAATAAAATTACGATGTCACAAAGAGAGAGAGAGACAGAGACAGAGAGAGCACTAGTGAGTGAGACAGAGCGACAGAGAGAAAGAGAGACAGAGAGAGACAGAGGCAGAGAGACAGAGACAGAGCCACACACACACACACACACACAGAGAGAGAGAGAGGGGGGGAGAGGGGGGGGGGATTCTCGCGGCAAGATAAAAAAAGGACTTTGTATAAATTTGGCCATGCCGCTTGTTGTGAATATCAGCAAATACTGACGTGTATACTTTTTCTTCACGTATTAAAGTTGAATTTTACAACAATAAAGATAAGTAACTCTCTCCTTTTTAAAAGATACATAATTTCGTTTTTTTTTTTTTTCAATCAAGTCCATGCTGCTTGTGCTAACCAGTTCAGCTGGGACACGGGTAATGAAAAAGTACATGGGAACAAACCCAGATACTTCATTACTTCATCAAAAAACAAGAGAGGCAAGGCCTTCAAGACTCACTTGTGATAAATTAAGTCCCCTAGCATTAATTACAGAGTAATTTCCCTTTTTTACAACTGCACCAAAACGTTTGCAAAATAAAATAAAATAAAAATTCCATGCTTAGCAAAAGAAGTTCCTGTTTGAACAAAAAATGATAATAATGACTCCTCTTGTTGTTGTGTCAGAATAAGAGGTCAAAGTGCCAAGTTTAGAGAATACAAAAAAAATATAAATATAACAGTAAATGCAGTTTGCATATAATTAGGCTTCTTGTTTTATTTTTGTTTTTTTTTGTGCCCATCCCAGAGGTGCAATATTGTTTTAAACAAGCTGACTTTAAAGAACTGAATATTTCCTATTTTTATGCCAAATTTGGTGTCAACTGACAAAGTATTTACAGAGAAAATGTCAATGTTAAAGTTTACCACGGACACACAGACACACACAGACACACGGACACACACACACACACACACACACACACACACACACACACACACACACACACACACACACACACAGACAACCGAACACCGGGTTAAAACACAGACTCACTTTGTTTACACAAGTGAGTCAAAAACAAACAAAAAAGTGTCGGGCCTGTCCGTATACCCAGATGGACTCTCCCGTCGGACGGACGGATGAGTAGGCAGGCAGGCTTATCTGTCGGTGTGTGTCCTCATATGGGAGAAGAGGCCGATTCTAGATGCGCAGCACTTCCCACCGGTGTTGCAAGGGAAAATGCCTCCAGAAGTTGAGCCCTGCTTCCTTCGCTCACGCTTCTCCTTTTAATGGCCAGCGTTCTCTTGTTTTCAAACGTCTTTATGCCACTAGAGCAACAGCATCCTCCAGCGAGAGCGGTCAAGGACATCAGTTTCCCTGGAAGTGATGTCTATGTCACAGGCTTTGAGGTTTGTCTTCAAACCGTATACCCACCATATGACAATATAACCTTTGCACAAAGCGGCAATAACTGGCACCGACAGAAGAAATTTCGTTTTGCAAGTGAGCTTACAAACGAAAAAAAAAACCCCAACAAATTAAAGTGTTGTTGCTTACTTCCCCCCACCTCCCGCCCAAGTATTTCCCAACTCTGCCAAATATAATTGAGTTTATTATCATACTGCTTTATCAAGAAGAAAATAAAAAGAAGAAGAAGAAAAAAGCCTTCTGTTTCGTTTGCTTATGATTTGATTTTAATCCCAACTCCAACAATTCGAAAACAGCAGAACACTGAGCCGACATTTGGCGCGCGTCTAGTTTACTGGAAAAAAAGTTCATTTATGTGCTGCGAAAAAAAATTATTGGTCCTTCTTTCAAAATACCAAACTGCAGTTGTATTTGGAAGCAACATTTGACATATATAATACGAATCTTTTATTAAAAAAAAATTCTTCGAAAAGTAACTGTTACTTAAACTAATTCAAAGGAAAGAACTCTCGTAAATCATACAGTGTGACATACCAACTGGACAAAAGATGAACATTTCTTTCTTTCTTTCTTTGTTTTTATAATGTCTTCTTGTTTCTTTACTTTTTTTTTTTGGTCTTCTTCTTATTGGTGTTGTTATTGTTGTTGTTCTTCTTCTTCTATGTCATATTCATTCATTTATTTATCTATTATTCGTTAATTTATCTATTCATTCATCTATCTATTTCTCGATTTTTTTTTGATTTTTTTTTTAACTCATTTATTTATTTATTTATTTATGTGTGTGTTATTCTGTCTTTTTTTCCCCCTCTCTCTCTTAAAGTTCCTTATCACATCAAGGGAATTTCCCTCACACTGCTCATCACGAATCCACCATAGATAGTTCATAACCACACCTGGGCTCGACCAGTAGTATTAGCAGTTGTAGCAGCATCAACAGTAGTCGTAGTAATAGTAGTAGTAGCAGCAGCAGCAGCAGGAGGAGGAGGAGGAGAGCAGCAGCAGCAGCAGCAGCAAAAACAACAGTAGCAGTGGTATCTGTAGCAGTAGTGGTACGATTATCGCCATTGTTGTTGTTATGCTATAGCATACAGCCACATAAAGGTTTCGTTTGACCAGCAGCAGCAGCAGCAGCAGCAGCAGTAGTAGTAGTAGTAGAAGAAGTATCAAAGTTATTGTTGTTGTAATACAACAATACACAGCCACACAAACTGACTTTTCGCATGTACCAGCGTCAGCAGTTTAGAGGGAGTTCAAACTATTGTCAGGTCCTTTTTACCCCCTACCTCCCAACAGGTTCGAATCCCACACTCACCAGTACTTCAGTCCCCATTCGCGCAAGATCTTGAGTTGTGGTGTGGACGCCAGTCATTCGGATGAGACTACAAACCGAGGAAAAACGTATAGCATGCACTTAACGCATGTAAAATTTTTTTTAAAAAACAACACCACCAAAACAACAAGAACAAAAAACACGGCAACGAAAGGCTGTTCCTGGTTAAATTCTTTTAGAAAAGAAAATACTCTTGCAGGCAGATAAAAATAAAGAGGGGTGGTGGGGTGGGGAGTCTGGTGGGTGGGTGGGTGGGGGTGGGGGGGGTGTAGTAGTGGCGCTGCATCATAACGACGTGCTCTCCCTTTGAGAGAAAGCGAGAGAGAGAGAGAGAGAGAGAGAGAGAGAGAGCAGCCCGAATTTCACACACAGAGTGAAATTATGTTGTGACAAAGAGAAATAATACCATCCTTACAATACGGATGTGGGTATATACCGCCGTTGTATCACATCAGGGAGTCTGTTCTGATGGCACAGCAACACACGGTGCAGTGGTGTTGAACGACCCACTGGAAAAAAAAGCACTCACGGTCAAGTTGTTCAAGGTCTGGGTTTTCTTTGGTTTGGTGAATGTTGGCGTTGTTCTTTGGGGGGATAAGGGGGGTGGGTATGTCCGGGTGGGAGGTCCGTCTGGCGTTCCAAGGGGGTTGAGGGTTGGTGGAGGGGAGGAATGGGTTATGGGTTGGGGGGGGGGGGCGGAGCCCAAAGAACCCTAGCTGTCAAAAGTAGAATGAAGTTTCAAGGAAGTGGGGTTTGGAGGAGGAGGGGGAGTGGGGGGGGGGGCGAACCCTGTGGGGAGAGGGTGGGGGTGAAGACCTGGCTGTCGTCGTTTCGGTGGTGGAAGAATGAGGAGTCGGGTGGAGGTGTGTGTGTGAGTGTGTGTGTGGGGGGGGGGGGGGGTTGGGGGGGAAGGAGTGGAGGGGGCTGGGGGGTAGTTTTTTTGCTTTCTGGAGGGCGATGTCCTGGTTGGTCTTCTTGGCGTTCTGAGGGAGAAGTCCTGGTACAACATACGCAAAACACCACATATATGACACACACACACACACACACACACACACACACACACACACACACACACACACAGAGAGACAGAGATAGACAAGGTCTCCTATCCCCCCTAGTGTTGATGATAATCGCTTTGCCACGGATATAGGGGTGAGTGGGGGATATCGCCCTTCCAGTGTTGAGTACGTCGTACCCGCTGCCACGCCCATCTTATCCAAATCCTCTGACAGCAGACTTTGATCACACACACACACACACACACACACACACACACACACACACACACACACACACACACTGGCACACACACACACACACACACACACACACACACACACACACACACACACACACACACACACACACACACACACACACACACACACACACACACACACACAGCAACAAAAATAAACAACACTGAAGATAATCTTTGAACAGGATGGAGGACAAACAGAAAACGAAACTGGGGACACAATAGGAAGACTGTAAAGAGGAAAATGATACAGGAAATGGGTTTTCACAATGAATGGCATTTAAAATAAACTTTCCGGGGGGGGTAGGAGGGGAGAGGGGAGGCAGGGTGGGTGGGTGGTGTGGGGGGTTCTACGCCATCCTGTTTGACTTATCATTGGTATGGATGGTGGTATTCAAACATGATTTTTTTTTTTTTTTCAATTATGACATGCAAAGTCTTATATTCTACTAATGTATTTGTCTGTACTTCGCAACAAAATCTGACTGGCAAGAAAATAATCGGTTTTGTGTTGTCAAACGCAATTGGCTGATCAGAACTGGGTTAATATTGTCCCCCCATCCGCCCCCCCCCCCCCCCCACACACACACACACACATGCACACGGTTTTTGTTTTGTTTTGTTTTTGTTTGTTTTTTGTTTTTTCCTTTTTTGTTTCTTTGTTTTTTGTGTGTGTTTTTTTGTTTTGTTTTTTTAATGGTATTGTTGTTTTATGTACAGAGATATATGTACGCCGTGGAAAGATAATATCTTCGGCCTCTTTGAAAGAATACCACACAAATACAGAGCATTGTACCCAGCCACACTCGAGCAAAGGTTCATGCAACGGAGAAAAACAAACCATAACAAATTCGTTGATAACTTGTTGCATGTCCAGTTTAATCATGCTCTTCTCTCGATCAAAAAATAAAAATAAAAAAGGAGAAGAAGAAGAAGAAAAAAAAAAAAAAAAAAAAGCAGAAGGCATGACTAAACAAGCAGCCTTTCTTTCTAAACATAATATTTAAAGTTTGGGGTTCCCCAGCCAGCTCATAGTGTACTATATCCAGTAATATCCGTTTATTAACTCACTCAGTAAGGCCAGTCCTCTCCTCTACACAGACCCCTCGGATGTCCAGTGGGTGTCTGAATGACCCAACATTTAGCTTCCGTCGTCAGAACTGTGGTATTCTTTGTCAACATTCACGTCTTCAGTATAAGAGCCTTCCGCTTGCAATATTTTGATGATGGTAATTGGGGTGAAACGCTGTTAACGTCGTCTCTTTCGCCGTTCGTATGGAGAGAGTTAATCGTTGTGGGTATACTTCTATCAGTTTGCAACAACAAAGTAGTTCGATTATTGCCTCCCTTCCTCCTTGTGTGTATTTCTTCTTTAACTCACTCAGTGCGGCCAGTCCTCTCTTCTCCTCTACACAGACCCCTCGGATGTCCAGTGGGTGTCTGACTGACCCAACCTTTAGCTTCCGTCGTCAGAATTGTGGTATTCTTTATCAACATTCACGTCTTCAGTATAAGAGCCTTCCGCTTGCAATAGTTTGATGATGGTAATTGGGGTGAAACGCTGTTAACGTCGTCTCTTTCGCCGTTCGTATGGAGAGAGTTAAGTGATCGCTTAAATTTGCATTTATTGTTATTTTCTTCTTCTTTTGCCTATCCTTTGTTGGTTTTTGTTGCTGATTTTTTTTTGTCTTTACAAGGCTTACCATGAATTACCTTGTGGTGGAGATGTTACATTAATGATTTTTTTTTTTGGGGGGGGGGGGGGGGGGGGGGGGGGGGGGGGGCGGACGGGGGTTAGTGGTGGTGGTAGTGGATGTCGGATGACTGAAAATTAAATTGTAGCTCAGTTTGATATTCTAATGTGTGAGGATGTGAACAAGCCGTGTTGGCTGTAGTAATTGGTACAGAGGTTGGAGCGAGTGATCTGTGTTACGCGTTTATGGACGATTGAACTTTGACTTAAAGTGCGTGGTTTATAATCATATGTTTCGCGCGTTGTTATAATTATAAAATCTCCTTGACGTTGTTTGTTCTCTTCTAATTGCAAAGTGTGGGGAGCCCGCTTTTAGCTTGTGGGTACCGCGCAACATGAGTATCTTGTGGAGCGTGTACGTGTTTGTTGTAGTCATAATCATTATTGTCATTATCATTAGTAGTAGTAGTAGTAGTAGTAGTAGTAGTAGTAGTAGTAGTAGTAGTAGTAGTAGTAGCAGCAGCAGCAGTAGTAGTATTACTAAAACAGTAGCAGTAGCAGCATCTTCACCATAGTCCTCATCAAAATCATCATCATCATCAACATCATCATCATCATTATTATTATTATTATCATTATTATTATTACTATTATTGTTGTTGTTGTTGTGGTTGTTGTTATCATCATCATCATCATCATCATCATCATCATCATCATCATCACGTCCATCATCATCATTATTGTAAATGTTTTGTTTTTGTGTGTGCTGTTTTTATCATCATCATCATCATAATCATCATCATCGCCATTGTTACTATCATTATTTTTACCATTATTATAATTGCTTTAAATAAAAATTCATTCGAATGTAAGCATCGACATCAATACAACATAACTGTATACAGAAAGCAGCAACATTAGCAAACTGAAAAGTTCGTAGTTTGGTCAAAAGCAGACATTTATTAAACACCGAGAAAAGAAAGGATATGGATATATACATGGATATAAATAAACAGACAAATAATTCGGTGAATAAATTGGGAAAAAAATAATTACCAAGACAAAAGCTTGTTTCTTCATATCAAAGAGAGAGTAGTGGTGACAGAGCACGTATGTTGATGTATATAACTTTAATCAGAGTATGCTTTTTCATGTTCATTGATGATATATGAATGGAAGTAAATATATGTGTGTATAGGCATCTCTCTCTCTCTCTCTCTCTCTCTCTCTCTCTCTCTCTCTCTCTCTCTCTCTCTCTGTATTTGTATTTCTTTTCATCATTCATGCTGCACACGGGACCTCGGTTTATCGTCTCATCCGAATGACTAGCATCCAGACCACCACTCAAGGTCTAGTGGAGGGGGTAAAAATATCGGCGGCTGAGCCGTGATTCGAACAAGCACGCTCAGATTCTCTCGCTTCCTAGGCGGACGCGTTACCTCAAGGCCATCACTCCACTTTATATATATATATATGTACACACATATATATATATATAAGTGATGGCCTGGAGGTGACGCGCCAGCCTAGGAATATATATATATATGTGTGTGTGTGTGTGTGTGTGTGTGTGTGTGTGTTTGATATATGGAGGAAAACGGAAAGAAGAGAACATTTCAAGGGTTAAAAAAGAAAGAAAAAAAAGGAAAGAAGAAAAGAAAAAAAAGAGTCGGTTGTCTGAACTTATGTTCACAAATACATCTCTCTCCCTCTCCCTCTCTCTGTCTCTCTCTATGTGACTGTCTGTCTCTCTCTCTCTCTCTCTCTCTCTCTCTCTCTCTCTCTCTCTCTCTCTCTCTCTCTCTCTCTCTCTCTCTCTCTCTGTCTGTGCCGTGATTCGAACCAGTGCGTTCAGATACTTTCGCTTTCTAGACGGACGCGTTACCTCTAGGCCATCACTCCACTAGTAGCATTTTCATTATCATTATTATCATCATTGTCATCATTATTATTATCATTATCACTACTATTGTTATTATCATTGTCGGTGCCATCATTATTGTTGTTGCTGTAACTGCTGTGTTTGATACAAAAATGTTACCTTCTTTTCTGTTTCTGATCGTTTCATCTTCTTTTTGTCTCCTTTATCATTTAACAACAAAATTGCTCTTTTTCTTCATTGTCTCGTGTGTTTTTTTCAAAATAGATATTAAGACTATCAATGTTGCTTTTTTTTTTTTTCTTTTTGATATACCTTCTCTCTCTCACTGTCTGTCTTTCGAGGTGGAAGAGGGAGACAGAGAGAGAGGGGGGAAGAGAGAGAGAGAGAGGAGGGGGAGAGAAAGAGAGAGAGAGAGGAGGGGAAGAGAGAGAGAGAGAGGAGGGGAAGAGAGAGAGAGAGACAGAGAGAGAGAAGAGGGGGAGAGAGAGAGAGAGAGAAGGGGAAGAGAGAGAGACAGAGAGAGAGAGACACACATGATGTGATCTTACGAATGTAGATTTGATAAATACGCGAATGTGTAAATGCATTAGCTCACTCAGTACGGCCAGTCCTCTCTTCTCCTCTACACAGACCCCTCGGATGTCCAGTGGGTGTCTGAATGACCCAACCTTTAGCTCCCGTCGTCAGAATTGTGGTATTCTTTGTCAACATTCACCTCTTCAGTATAAGAGCCTTCCGCTTGCAATATTTTTGATGATGGTAATTGGGGTGAAACGCTGTTAACGTTGTCTCTTTCGCCGTTCGTATGGAAAGAGTTAAGAAAAAGACAATGCAAACAAAATGAATAAACAAGCAAGAAAACCAATGATTGATATAACGAATGAATGAATAATGAATGAATAAACCAAGGAAAAAAACAAACTTGTACATAAATGAATGAATGAATGCATAAATATACATAAATGAATAGATAAATGAATTAAAAAAAAATGTTTGATTAATAAAAAAAAAGAAAAGAATAAACACATACATACATACATGCATACATACATACATACGTACATACATTCATGAAATGCATACATAAATGTATGTAGATAGATAGATAAACAAATAAAGAAAGAAATGAAAAATAAATGAATAAATAGATACACGAAAATGAATTAATAAACGAATAAATGAATAGATAACTAACTAACTAACTAACTAACTAACTAAATAAATAAATAGATAAATAAATGAATGAATATGTAAATCAATATGTAAATAAATAAGTGACGGAAAACAAACAAATCGCGCACACTATATACAGTGCCTACCAAAACTGATAAAGCCCAGCAAAGAAACAACTAATACTCTGCAAAAGAAGCAGTTTACACCCCATAGGTAGGTAACCCACAATACAACATAGAGAGGCGCATTTTCGACAACAACAACAATAACAACAAAAAAAGAAGAAAAAAAAAGGCGGAGGGGGTGGGGAGTGGAGGGGGGTCATCCGCAGACACAGTCATCACTAAATAGCTATATATATATATATATATATATATATATATATATATATATATATATATATATATATATATATATATATGATAGTCAGTCGTGTCCGACTATGACCATCAGAACAGCAGAGGAGGCAACTACTGTTCCGACTATTTGGGCTAGAATTTGATTATAGTGGAGAGTGTCTTGCCCAAGTACATCCCCACTCTCTCGGCCAAGAGGGTTTTAGGACAGTCGGCGTTGGGATGGTTCCCAAAGGCCAACCAGCCCACAAGTCTGCAGCACTAACAGCCAGTGCAATTTTGCCTCCTAGTTTGAGAGTCATAGTCCTTTACAAAAGACTAAGCTGTAAATGGTTTCCCATTGACTGGAAAAACCATTGATAATACAGCTCTCACTTTGCTATTGGCCCAAATGTAAACTTATGTCAATATGCGGTATAAGCCGAGTGTTGGGCCTTACATGGAGTAATAAAGACTAACAAAAAAACAACAACAACAAAAACAACTGTATTTTGGAGTTATCTGTTTGAAATAAGAAGAAGAAGAAGAAGAAGAAGAAGAAAAACAACCAAACAAACAAGAAAACAACTGTCAGAATTGTTTTCCTTTTTTTTCAGTTTAGTTTTCTTGGTTTTGTCTGAATTAGATGCACATATTTGTCGGGAAAATTTATATTCCGGATTTTCCCTATGTGTGTGTGTGTGTGTGTGTGTGATCATGTTTAAGCGTTATGTTACACTTTGCCTTGTTTCTATTTCTTTGTTGGATTTTGTGTGTGGAGCGTTTCTTCTTTTCTGTTTTGCTTAACTCCTGTGACTGGCCTCGAGCATTGTTGTATCTTTAATGAAAGGCGCAACAGGAATAAACTAGTATTATTACTATCTATACATTTCTGTTTCAGACCCC
Organism: Babylonia areolata; assembly: GCF_041734735.1. Lineage (NCBI taxonomy): Eukaryota > Metazoa > Mollusca > Gastropoda > Neogastropoda > Buccinidae > Babylonia > Babylonia areolata. The sequence goes on along the minus strand of NC_134888.1, from coordinate 20,216,079 downwards.
ACACAATAGGTATATGAGTCATGCAGAGAACAAGATCAGATCTGTAAATAATTATTGAGCATTAAAGAAAAAAAAATCACTTTCTTCTGAATCGATGGAATTGAGGACAGGCTACCTGTCGCCAAACTATTTTAACCAATAATTATTCCAAATCGTGTAATTCATATGAAATAAAATGCAATGAAATCAAAATGACATTGCTCTTCAGAATCACACACACACACACACACACACACACACACACACACACACACACACACACACACTATGAGAGATGCAAAGATAGATAAAAAAAATAAAAAAGAAGAAAAAAAAAAAGAAAAAAAAGAAAAAGAAAAATGGATTTTCAGCAAGTCAGCGACAACGATAAATACATTCTGTTCTCATCCGAGTTCTGAATTCTTTCTCCAACTGTTACAACCTACGGATGACATTCAGTTCAGCTCCATCTTTATTTCTTTTCTCTTCTTTTCTTTTTTTTAATTTTATTTCAACATGCAGTCCAATACGCCGCAGAAACAGTTAGCATTCATTTGCATCAGTTGCACTAAAACTGCCATCAGTTTGTTGAAGCATAATGGGACACAATTGGGGACCGGTTGCAGTGAGTGGTCTCCCATGTAATGAGATACACTTTTTTTTTTCCTTAAAAATCAGACGTCCTTCTGAGAATATTAGCCTCAGACTGTGACAAGCGCGGTCGCCTTGGCTATATACAGTAAGGATTTTGGTAGAACATGTATAAATAAATAAATAAATAAATAAATGAATAATTGAATAAATAAATGAATGAATGAATAAATAAATAAATACATCAATAAACTGAAAATATAATATAGAATATAGATGAATAGATAAATAAATAAGAACGAGAAGAAAGGAACAAAACGAGTCAGCAAAAATAATCTGATTTTTTGTGTGTGAAATATAAAACAAAAGAATACTTAAGAAAGGGAAATAAAGGAAAGAAAAAAAAGGCACTTATGAACAAAAAATAACGACATCAACAAAACAGAACAAAGAAATATGTCGATATGTCATTCCTATTTTATTGTGTATCACATTTAGTGAAAGGGGACGATTTTAGACCTTACACACATTTACCTATGACTCATGACTGTGAAAATGGCGCAAACACACACACGGACACACACACACACACACACACACACATTTTTCCTGTCACACTGTTGGTTGAACTGTAACTACAATAAATCATTTTATCTTTCTGTCAAAACACAGCTATACAAAAATACCTGTAAAAAAAAAAAAAAAAAAAAAAAAACCGAAACAAAGAAAAAGAAATTATCGACACTTGAAGGGTGACAGCAAATTTCAGTGTCACTTGAATCCTGGGGGTGAAGAATATATCCACTGCGGCACAACGATTCTTACTGAAATGAATGAATGAAAGAACAGAACAAACAGATAAATATAAATTCCATAAATATGATGAACTTCAACAAAACAGATGAAGAGATAAATGAGAAATAAACAAATAATGAATAACAACAACCACGTGAATGAATAAAATAGCCGTGTTTTTGCTTCTTTCTTTTTTTCTCTTTTTTTCTCTTTTTTTTTTTTTTTTTTTTTTTTAAAGCGTGATATTTCAGTGTGAAAACAGTTATGTGTAAACAGAATAATTATACATGACACCCCCCCCCCCCCACTCCCCCCCCCCCCCCCCCCCCAAAAAAAAAAAAACAAAAAAAAAAAACCGACGACAACAAAAAAAACAACCAACAACATACAATTAAATGACTAGGTAAAGTAACCAACTGGGTAAAAAAAAAAAAAAAAAAAACATATATATATATATAAGTCAGAAAAAGAAAGAAAGAATTAGCGTAGCAAGGATGCTGCTGCATCTTTCCACGTGATGTATTTTCATTGAAATAGCTCTCAGTCTGTCTGTATCTCTGCAGGCACACACACACACACACACACACACACAACAAAAACAAAAACAACAAAACACACACACACACACACACACACACACACACACACAGAGTCGTGTTCGACTATGACCATCAGAACAGCAGAGGCGATAACAGCTGTCCCGACTATACATTATATGAAACATATTCTATTCCAAGAAACGAATGTAGAAAATAAGCAAATATATGCAGAAACAGGTAAGCGATTACCACGTTTAGTGCTCGGTTTTATATTTCGTTTCTAGATACTTTTTTCTTATTAGAGAAGCATTTTTTAAATTTTTTTTTTAGCCGATTAAACAAATAAATTAATATGCAAATCGTTTATCGGTTAATGAAATGATTCTGTCACCGTAAGCAAGATGTCGCTGACACGCTTTTGATTAATGAATTTCATCATCGAAAATTAAATGAACCCCCCCCCCAAAAAAAAAAAAAACAACCCAAAACAAACAAACAAACAAAACACCAAAAAACAAACAAACAAAACAAAACCAAAAACAAAGCAAAACAAAACAAACAAAACAAAAAAAATAATGAATAAAAAAAATATTTAAAAAAAACAGTGACAGCATTGATCCCCTATATAATTTGCTTTGTCTGGCATCAGTTTCATCAACTAAAATTATGGGCAAACCAGAGAAAGAAAGCTAGGGAAAGACAGTATCAATAAATATATAAATGAATGAATAAATAGATAGATAAATAAATAGATAAAACAAATGAATGAATGAATACATGATTGAACAAACAAACAAACAAATAGATAAATAAATAAATAAATAAATAAATAAATAAATAAATAAATAATGAAAATACATGAATATAAAAAAAGGATAAACAAATAAGTAAATAAATGAATAAATAAATAAATCATTTGAAAAAATATTTTTTTTAAAGGAAAAAAAAAAAAAGAAAAAAAGAAACGATATTATCATTTAAAAAAAGAAGTCCAAATGCGTAATGAATCAATAGACAACAAAACAACGTTAACCCCATGCCATTCAATCTCTGTATCAAGTCCTGTTCAGCTCGGTGGGTTTATGCGAAAGTTATACATCTGTTGCTCCTTTCTCTCTCTCTCTCTCTCTCTCTCTCTCTCTCTCTCTCTCTCTCTCTCTCTCTCTCTCTCTCTCTCTCTCTTTTCACAGCAAATATAGAGTGACGAATATGGGTTGGCCCGCACGCTTTAACACCTTCTTGAAACTGAAACTGAAACCGAATTAATAGTTGTCGGCTTCTGTACCTGTTTGCTGAAATCTTTATAATCACACACAAATCTAGAAACCCGACAGCTGATATGGGAGAGAAAGATGAAGGTAAAGATTTAATATACCCTGTCCGTTTCTGCAATGTTGTTACATCGATTCTTCTCTCATTCATTCTTATTCACACCACTTCTGCTGCTGCCATAAGCAATGACGTATTCTTAATTCAAATCTTACCTGCAATAGATAATAAATGGACATAGCAGAAACAGAGACAGCAAATCCTCAGAATAAGGCTTATATTTCGGAACTTACCAGATAAAGAAAATAGAAATCTACACACACACACACATAGACACACACACACAGACACACACACGCACATACGCGCGCGCGCGCACACACACACACACACACACACACACACACACACACACACACACACACACACACAAATCACACACATAAATCACAGACGGTAATTCCTTATTGAAAATGTCGAGCAAAAAGCAACAAGCCAACAACCTACCTTACCTCTCTCTCTCTCTCTCTGATTGAAATGCATAACCCACCTAAAAAAAGCCACCCTCAAACCTGAGGTCAGACGCTAATTAATCCACTTTTGGGACCCGCACGTGCTTAACCCATAAACAACGGCAACCGCGGCTGCGTCCACCCCTTTTGCAATCCCCGGGACCAGTAGTTAACCCTTTATGGACACGCTACACGCAGCAGCAGCGCTCAGCAGCGCTCCGTCGTCGGCGCCCCCCTACCCCCATCCTAAAACCTACAGGCAAGAGGCGGAAACTAACTGTTAACTTTAATAGCGCTTGTGTCTCCCTGTGTGTCCTTTCACTATTCATGATGGAAGCCATCCCCGGGCCATACTTTTTTTTTTTTTTTTTTTTTTTTTTTTTTGCCCCTGTGTTATGGAGGCAGAGGTAAGGACTATAAACTGGGATCAGGGGAGCGTAGAATCCTGCCGAGAGAGGAACAAAGACTGGTTGTCTTCTCTTCTTGCCAGCTACAAAGTGAGCATAGACTTCGTATGAGGCCTTTTTTTGGTTTTTTTTTGTCTGATTTGAATGTGACGGTTGTGTTTTATTTCTTCTATGAACATTCCCCATATATTTTATTTACCAAACAAGGGAATCATATGAAGCTTAGGATGTGTGTGTGTGTGTGTGTGTGTGTCGTGTGTGTGTGTGTGTGTGTGTGTGTGTGTGTGTGTGTGTGGTGTGCGCGCACGCGCGTGTGTGTTTGTGTGTGTGTCTTTAATTGTGTGCGCACGTTGGCACGTGTGTATGTGGGAATATTTGTGTGTGTGTGTGACCCCGTTATATCGTAATAATCGAATGTTTGTGGAGCTCTAAAAACACAATCGATGCTAAAAAAAAAAAAAAAAAAAAAGTTCAAAAGAATAAACAAAACCAAAGGGAAGATACAGCATATGGCCAGAGTGTGCGTACCTGTGCCAAGTCAAACAGTTTTCTAAATTCCTTATTCTTTGAATTCTACATACATATATATTCATACCATTCAGTGGTGAAAATAATCTCTAAAAGATTCGTCAATCAAGTTTCGGAAAAAAAAAAAGAATGTTGATCAAAATCTTTGTTATTGACAGCTACCATGGTGCAGTGGTTAATGTCATGGACTAAGTACTGCAAGAACGTGGGTTCAATCCCTATGGGACACATACAGTTGTGGCACTTTTCATCGTGTTGCCAGCTTTTACCCAGAACTGAGTGTGTTTGAAGGCTCGGAGTCGGAAGACTGGGACCACACGGGCATGCAGCCATTCACATTACTTTTTCGTTGTTTTTTTTTTTTTGAATGTTGCTCAAATGTTTCTCCCTGACCAGCACAACAGGTTGGTGTGTATCTCTTGGGCTTGTTTAATGCCAGGATACTATAACTATCATTTGTATTTGTATTTGTATTCCATTTGATCACAACAGATTTCTCTGTGTGAAATTCGGGCTGCTCTCCTCAGAGAGAGCTCGTCGCTACGCTACAGCGCCACCCTTTATTTATCTTTTTTTTTTTTTTCCTGCGTTCAGTTTTATTTGTTTTTCCTATCGAAGTGGATTTTTCTACAGAATTTTGCCAGGAACAACCCTTTTGTTGCCGTGGGTTCTTTTACGTGCGCTAAGTGCATGCTGCACACGGGACATCGGTTTATCGTCTCATCCGAATGACTAGCGTCCAGACCACCACTCAAGGTCTAGTGGAGGGGGAAAAAATATCGACGGCTGAGCCGTGATTCGAACCAGCGCGCTCAGATTCTCTCGCTTCCTAGGCGGACGCGTTACCTCTGGGCCATCACTCCACATTCATGAATGAATGGGGAGGAAGGTGGCAGAATGGTTAAGACGCTCAGCTGCCAATACAGAGAGTCCGTGAGGGTGTGGGTTCGAATCCCGCTCTCGCCCTTTCTCCTAAGTTTGACTGGAAAATCAAACTGAGCGTCTAGTCTTTCGGATGAGACGATAAACCGAGGTCCCGTGTGCAGCACGCACTTGGCGCACTGAAAAAGAACCCATGGCAACGAGAGTGTTGTCCTCTGGCGAAATTACGTAAAATGAAATCCACTTTCATAGGTACACAAATATGTAAGCATGCACTCAAGGCCTGACTAAGCGCGTTGGGTTATGCTGCTGGTCAGGCATCTGCTCAACAGATGTGGTGTAGCGTGTATGGATTTGTCCGAACGCAGTGACGCCTCCTTGAGAAACTGAAACTGAAACTGAAACTCATGAATGAATGCGTAGAATACCCCCCCCCCCCCCCACCCCCACCCCCGCCCACCCAACTTGTCATGTAACAACCCCAAACCTAAATGGACCCCCATACATAGCAGCATTGCCAATACTCTCATCCTAATTGATTATAGAAAAAAAACAGCCTCAAGTTTCGTGGAAACGCCCCTTTCTTGTGCTTTCCCGGATCCCACTTTGGATTTCTCCTCCACTTCCATGCTTGTGGTGAGTTCCTGTCAAAGTCTTCAGCCATGACGGGTCCTTGGGAACTGTACTTTAGGCAAACATGGTGACCGTCTCCGGTCTAGGAAAGCTCCTTACTGTGTCTGGTTCTACGACTAAACAATTACTGACGAGAATAGAATAGAATAGAATATGTCTTTATTACCAAGTGTACCGGGTTCACAAGGAATATTGGGGTGTGGGGGGTAGTACATAACAAGATACGAACATAAATCGAAAATCATACACAAACAGAGATACAGTAGAAATTAGGATAGATATACAAGTGCATATCAATATAAAAACTTGTGCATACTCTCTCTCTCTCTCTCTCTCTCACACACACACACACACACACACACACACACACACACACACACACACACACACACACACACACACACACACACACACACACACACACACACACACACACACACACGTTTGAACAGCAGCTGCATATTACATATGGATCGGGATGATGCCTTGTTGTTGATCGTAAGTGGGGCTTAACAACCCACTGGAGAAAATTCGTTCAGTTTGTTCAGAGCTTGGATCTTGGGTCGGCGAAGATTTCGTTGTTTGAGGGGGTGAGTCTTATATATATATATATATATATATATATATATATATATATATATATATATATATATATGTCCGGGTGGGATCTCCAAGGTGGAGCTCTAGCTAGTCTGAATGTCTCAAAGTGTAACAAAGTTCCAAGGAGTACAGTACATATATTTGTGTACGTATCAGAGTGGATTCCTTCTCCATAATGTTGCCAGAGGACAACACTCTCGTTGCCATGGGCTCTTTTTCAGTGTGCCAGGTGCATGCCGCTGCACGCTGGACCTCAGTTTGTCGTCTCATCCGAAGGACTAGACGCGTAGTTTGATTTTTCCAGTCAAACTTTGGGAGAAAGGGCGAGAGCTGGATTCGAACCCAGGTCCTTACTGGAGATTTTTACGATCTCCCAGGTCAACATATGTGCAGACCTGCTAGTGCCTGAACCCCCTTCGTGTGTATATGCAAGCAGAACATCAAATACGCACGTTAAAGATCCTGTAATCCATGTCAGCGTTCGGTGGGTTATGGACACAAGAACATACCCAGCATACACCCCCCCCCGAAAACGGAGTATGGCTGCCTACATGGCGGGGTAAAAACGGTCATACACGTAAAAGCCCACTCGTGTGCATACGAGTGAACGCGGAAGAAGAACCCAGGCCCTTACGGACTCTGTGTTGTCAGATGAGCGTCTTAACCATTCTGCCACCTTCCTCTGGCAGATGCCTGAACAGCAGCATAACCCATCGCGCTTAGTCAGGCCTTGCGTATGTATTTGTGTATCTATCAAGTGTGGATTTGTAACGCAGAATTTTGCCGGAGGACAACCTTTCTGTTACCATAGTTTCTTTTTTCAGTGTGCATGAGCGTCTAAACCCTTCTGCCACTTTCCTCCTGAGCGTTGAGAAGGGAGCTTGATTGAATAACGGTGACCTACACATGCTGATGTAAGGACAGACATCAATGCATATACACACCGCTGAAACAGCTGAGCAGTTGCACAGGGTCTCCTTTGGTGTGTGGCCTCATGACGACCTGTCATAGCTGCTCCCTGTGGACTGGTGGAGCTGGGACTGCAGCAAATGAGGCTGGGTGTAGGTTTTTTTTTTTTGTTTTTGTTTTTTTTTGGGGGGGGGGGGGGGGGGGGTTCGGAATAAGCACCATGAGAGCAAAATCAACGCCACCGAAATGTTTCATACAGATGGAAAACAAACCAAAAACAATAATTGGTGTCCTGTTCCATGGCCTATTTTTCTACAACGTTACTTTTGAAACCCATCGATGTTTGTTTTTTGTTTTTTTTGAGATATCAAAGTTCACACTAGCAGATATTATATCTTTGCACTGTCTCTCAATGGTAAAACAAAATATCAAAAATTTCCCTTGATCTGAACACCAACACAGATCCCCACTAGAGTCTAACGGACTGATCACTGGTATGTAGATAATATTTTCACAACATTTGGGGAAACTCGGTTAAGAACCCTTTTATGTTATTCTGCTAACGGACTACTAAACACAAAACAATATACACCAACAAATTGGAGTGAAGTTTTAACCTCTTGGGTGGAGGCATTCAGAAAGATAGACAAATATTTCTACAATTCATTTTAGACTGCATACGCTCAATCCATAAAGAACGCCAATAGATCCCATTCCTATTAATCAGGACCAGTTAACCGTCTGTGAACACATTCCATTAAAGGACAATCAGTCAGCGTCATAAATTACAGGCAATGGGCTACTTTTAATTCTGATAGCTTTTGTGTCTACTCATGTGTCCTCACTATTCATGGAGGCCATTCCTGGCCAGACTTTTTTTTTATATTTTTTTTTTTACTTTGTGTTATGGAGACAGGGGGAGGGGTGGGGGGGGGGGACTATAAACTGGGATCAGGGGAGCGTAGAATCCTGCCGAAAGAGGAACAAAGACTGGTTGTCTTCTCTTGCTAACACGGCATTGCAAATTTCATTGGGGCGAGCGCTGTGATTTGAATGACAACGACGTTTTATGTTTCAGTAGTATGTTTATTATACACACATATCTGAACATATTCTCAGAATGGGATGACACACGTGTGTATGTTCTCGACAACAGGAAGCATGTGGTGTGTGTGTGTGTGTGTGTGTGTGTGTGTGTGTGTGTGTGTGTGTGTGTGTGTGTGTGTGTGTGTTTGGGTGTGGGTGTGTGACTTGACTTTACTTGACTTTATTTATTGTTATAAAATCCCTTAGGTTCAATGTGTGTGTGTGTGTGTGTGTGTGTGTGTGTGTGTGTGTGTGTGTGTGTGTGTGTGTGTGTGTGTGTGTGTGCGTGTGACTTGACTTCATTTATTGTCATAAAATCCCTAAGGATTAATGTGTGTGTGTGTGTGTGTGTGTGTGTGTGCGTGTGTGTGTGTGTGTGTGTGTGTGTGTGTGTGTGTGTGCGTGTGTGTGTGTGTGTGTGCGCGCGCGCGTGCGTGCGTGTGTGTGTGTGTGGGGATAGGTTAACGATTGTTACGATTGTAATGCAGCTGCTCTTCCAAGCTGGATGACAATTTTAACCCACACGGTAAACAATACGGTCATTTCAATGAGATTTTTCAGTCTTGTTTCATGATTCTTAATGTTTATACAAACTATACACCTAATATCAGTTTCTACCAAGTTTACTAGGTAACTAATGATTTTACGATGCTGCATTCTATATAAAGCTTTGAAATATAATCATTACTCACTACCCAGACTGCGCATACTTCATTCACATGCAGCTGTGTAAGAACTGACGAAACAGTCTAAATTCTGAAAAAAAAAGTGGCAAGTAAACAGATTTCTCAACACATATATCCTTTGTCTCCAATTTTTACATCAACCGAGCGTTGTCAGCCAACTGACAGTCTGCTGTGTATGATGTTAAATGACCCTACCCTTCATTTATTTGCTGTATCCGATTATGACCGTTCATATTTCTACGCACATTGCAAGCAGGTATGGAAAGAGGTGATATGAGTATACACAGCCTCAGTGCATACAAAACTAGTGTGGAATGAAATCAATCGCAGACGGGCGCCATAGCCGAATGGTTAAAGCGTTGGACTTTCAATCTGAGGGTCCCGGGTTCGAATCACGGTGACGGCGCCTGGTGGGTAAAGGGTGGAGATTTTTTACGATCTCCCAGGTCAACATATGTGCAGACCTGCCAGTGCCTGAACCCCCTTCGTGTGTATGCGCAAGCATAAGATTAAATACGCACGTTAAAGATCCTGTAATTCATGTCAGCGTTCGGTGGGTTATGGAAACAAGAACATACCCAGCATGCACACCCCCGAAAGCGGAGTATGGCTGCCTACATGGCGGGGTAAAAACGGTCATACACGTAAAAAGCCGACTCGCGTATATACGAGTGAACGTGGGAGTTGAAGCCCACGAACGCAGAAGAAGAAGAAGAAGTCAATCGTTATGACTGCTGATTTGATGTCTTCTTGTTTTGTTATGTTACTTTTATTCCTGTACCAGGAGATACTTTCTATAATGAGTAATCTAAAACTATATGTTAATCACAGTGTCGAAATGCTGTCGCTATTTCAAAAGTTAATTAAACAGGTCCTTTTATGTCATTCGTAATCATACATGCTGCATGCGAGGAGTTATCCGAATGTGATCTGGTGCCAGTTGTATTGCTTGGTTCTAACTTTTTGACAGTTACACGTGACTAAATGCCTACGTTGACCGAACTACGCCATTGGTCAGTTCCATACTACACACAGTTAGTAGCGGGTTACGACCATACTAAGCTCTTCCTTCTTCTTCTTCTTCTTCTGCGTTCACTCGTATGTACACGAGTGGGCTTTTACGTGTATGACCGTTTTTACCCCGCCATGTAGGCAGCCATACTCCGTTTTCGGGGGTGTGCATGCTGGGTATGTTCTTGTTTCCATAACCCACCGAACGCTGACATGGATTACAGGATCTTTAGCGTGCGTATTTGATCTTCTGCTTGCGTATACACACGAAGGGTGTTCAGGCACTAGCAGGTCTGTACATATGTTGACCTGGGAGATCGTAAAAATCTCCACCCTTTACCCACCAGGCGCCGTCACCGTGATTCGAAACCGGGACCCTCAGATTGAAAGTCCAACGCTTTAACCACTCGGCTATAGCGCCCGTCACTAGGCTCTTCCGTCCGAGCAATGCAACTGGCTCCTGGAGAAGGATGGGGTCAGCCAGATTTGGCTTTGCCTGGAGACACGCCTAATGGAAGAAACCATTCGTGAAGTTCTTCTGTGCGGCGCCCCGTGACTCTTCATAAAGTCAAAGAAGAAGAAGAAGAGAAACAAGCAGGCATGCATGATGATTATGGACACTTACATAGCGCCTAGCTTCGGTCAGAGACCAACCTCCAAGCGCTTTACATACAAACATTTGCACAACAGGCTGCGTAACTGGTTAGATCCAACTGGGGTGTGCATGCTGGGTATGTTCTTGTTTCCGTAACCCACCGAACGCTGACATGGATACAGGATCTTTAAAGTGCGTGCGTATTTAATCTTCTGCGTGCGAAAACGTACTAAGGGGACTTTAGGCACTTGTAGGTCTGTACATAAGTATGTTGACCTGTTAGATCGAAAAAAAAAACATCTCCATCCTTAACCCCAACGGGTTCGACGGGGATCGAACTCAGGAAATTCGGGCTCGATTCCAGCACTCTCACTATTTGACCACCACACCCGTCTAAGGTGGTTATTTATTTATTTATTTATTTTTTTTTTTTAATTAATAAGTAGCTGATAACAGCTCGTCCCAAACAAGACTGTTAAGACGAGAACGCAACCAGTCTGTATGCCACTTTTATTGGGACTCTACACTTCCCTGATCCTGTTCTATAATTATCAACAACAACACATAACACAGGCCAGAGATGGCCAGCCTTCACGATAATCAGAGGACACACAACAGTAAGATATATGAGCTGTCAATGGAAAACGGAAGCTTTCCCATCGCCTCCACGACGTAGATTTTTGTTTCGACCTACTGCTTGCGTGTGGCGTTTCCATAAAAGGTTAAATTGTTTCCTGGGCTGCAGGGGCGGTAACCACTCTACCCGTTGTTTACGGGTTAAGCAAGTAATCTCGGAAACGGAATGATTGACGTCAATCTGCACGCACACCCCTAAAAAGCGGAGTACAGCTGCCTAAATACGGAGTTGAAACGGTCACCAGTGTAAACCACACACACACAACTACAACAACATTAACAAAAACAACTACAACACCAACAACAAACAAACAAACTGAACAAGACAGAAAACACCTAGAAATAGATGAACTGGGAAGTCTAAAGCAAGTGCGTGGTTTCGCATGATCATTGCCTGCTTTCAGTCAAACTGTTTTTCTGTATGTCTGAAGGGACGCAACCGTCCATTGTTTCTTATGTTCTCTCTCTCTCTCTCTCTCTCTCTCTCTCTCTCTCTCTCTCTCTCTCTCTCTCTCTCTCTTCCCCCCCCCGCACCCCCCACCCCCGTTTTTATTATTTTTTTCAAGACAGAGGATTTGGCTCCTACCTTTCAGCCGCCAATCAATCGGGAATGGTCGAAAATGCAGCAGAGATGGTGTGTGTGTGTGTGTGTGTGTGTGTGTGTGTGTGTGTGTGTGTGTGTGTGTGTGTGTGTGTGTGTATGCATATAAGTCAAATGCCTGAAGCTGCTCATTCCGCCATACACGGCCAGGCCACACCCGGGTTCGTCTGTCACAGTTCCATCAGCGTCGGCAGTCCACAGCGGAACTATCGATGTTAGGTCGCCAGGAGGCCACACACCAAAGAAGACCCTGCGCTGCTTGCTGAGTCACTTCAATGGTGTCCAGTAGTGTCTGTCCTGATTTAACGTGTGGGTTCTTTGTTGCCCTGATTCCGTTGTGTTATGGTCCTTTTTTGCTTCCATCATACAGGGCAAAAAGTTGGCCAGCGATTGCATCCATGAATAGCGAGAGGGCACACAGGGAGATTCAAGAGCTGTTAAAGTTAACAGTAGTTTCTGCCCTTGCCTGTAGGGGTTAGGGTGCCGACGGAGCGCTGTGTTGTGTATGTGGTGTGTCCATAAAGGGTTAACTACTGGTCCCAGGGGGATTGCCGACTGGTGAACTCGGCGCTGCGCGTTGTTTATGGGTTAAACACGCACGGTACGAAGCGTAGTAATATTAGCACCTGGTATTCGTTGACCGTATTTCTTGTTTATCTATTTGTTTGTTTATTGTTTATTCATTTTATCAATTTAGTCACTTATTATCTATCTATCTATCTATCTATCTATCTATCTATCTATCTATCTATCTATCTATCTATCTATCTATCTATCTATCGTTTCTTTTCTTTTTCTTTTTGCCTTGTTTATCTATCTGGTTGGTTTGGATGATAAGGGACAAATGCTCTACTGAGTATTAATTTTTGTCACAAAATGGTTCTCTCTGTGAAATAAAATCCGACTGCATTTCCCTGGAAGAGAGCGACTCTCATTGTACAGTGCCACTGACCAATCTTTTTCTTTTTCGTTTTAGTTGAAAGCTGAAGAGCCTCTAGGCAAGAGTGGAGTGATGGCCTAGAGGTAACGCGTCCGCCTAGGAAGCGAGAGAATCTGAGCGCACTGGTTCGAATCACGGCTCAGCCGCCGACATTTTCTCACCCTCCACTCACTAGACCTTGAGTGTTGGTCTGGACGCTAGTCATTCGGATGAGACGATAAACCGAGGTTCCGTGTGCTAGCATGCACTTAGCGCACGTAAAAGAACCCACGGCAGCAAAAGGGTTGTTCCTGGCAAAATTCTGTTGAACTGAAAATCCACTTCGATAGGAAAAACAAATAAAACTGCACGCAGGAAAAAATGCAAATAAATAGGGTGGCGCTGTAGTATAGCGACGCGCTCTCCCTGGGGAGAGTAGCCCGAATTTCACACAGAGAAAATATTAATCTGTTGTGATAAAAAGAAATACAAATACAAATATGTAAGCTCTGATGACCGTGTTTGTAGTTATTTGGGTGTTGTTTTTTAGTTGTTGTTTTTTGTTGTTGTTGGTTTTTTTGTCGTCATTTTTGTTGTAGCTGTTGTCGTTTGGCGGGGGATTTTTTTTTTTTTTTCCGTTTTGTATTCGGATTTGAGCACTTCATCTATAATGTGTTTAAGGACGGCAGCTACAACGTGTTTGAGCACTTCATCTATAACGTGTTTAATGACGGCAGCTACAACGTGTTTGAGCACTTCATCTATAATGTGTTTAAGGACGGCAGCTACAACGTGTTTGAGCACTTCATCTATAATGTGTTTAAGGACGGCAGCTACAACGTGTTTGAGCACTTCATCTATAATGTGTTTAAGGACGGCAGCTACAACGTGTTTGAGCACTTCATCTATAATGTGTTTAAGGACGGCATCTATAACGTGTTTGAGCACTTCATCTATAATGTGTTTAAGGACAGCATCTAATGTATTTAAGGACAGGTTTCTATGATGTGTTAAGGGCAGCATCTAACGTGTTAAAGGGACAGACAGCGCCTAACGTGTTTTAACGCGTACGCTTGATGCTGTCCTTAAGTAGAATCTTAAGGGAATGGAATGCGTTGCATCTGATTGGATACTTGTTGGAATGTGTATGTTTCAGAAGGGCAAGTTGGGGGCTGAGGGGTGGGATGCGTTTGAAATTGCCCCTTTATAAAGAAGCAATAAAGATAGATAGATAGATAGACAGACAGACAGACAGACAGACAGACAGATAGATAGATAGATAGATAGATAACCACACTTACAGGTCTGAAACATGCAGTCAGTTTTTTTTTCCCCCTAATTCTAAAACCTACAGTCGAGGATATTATTTATTCACCTTTTTTTTTCTTTTTTTTTTCTCTCAAGGCCTGACTAAGCGCGTTGGGTTACGCTGCTGGTCAGGCATCTGCTTGGCAGATGTGGTGTAGCGTATATGGATTTGTCCGAACGCTGTGACGCCTCCTTGAGCTACTGAAACTGAAACTGAGGCACTTAAAAAAAAATAAAAAAACCCAACTGTTAACTGTGTGATGGTTCTTGTGTCGTGTCGCCCTGTGTGTCCCCCTCACTATTCATGGAGGCCATCCCGGGCCATACTTTTTTTTTTTTTTTTTTTTCTTTTTTTTTTTTTTTTTTTTTTTTTGCCTGTGTTATGGAGGCAGAGGTAAGGACTATAAACTGAGATCAGGGGAGCGTAGAATCCTACCGAGAGAGGAACAAAGACTGGTTGTCTTCTCTTGCCAACAAGGCGGCACTAAGCTTTCTCGTCTGAGTGGGGGGTGGGGGGGGGTGGGGAGGGGGATGTGCTGGAGTTTTTTTGTTGTTTTTTTTTTAATATGACAACTGCAGGTATTATTATGTTTTATGTCAGGTAAGAGAGGCCGGGGGTGGGTGTGGGGGTGGGGTTGGGGTTGGGGTTGGGGAAGGAGACTGATTCGTATTGATAGCAAGTGATGTGTGATGTGTGATGTGATGTGATGTGATGTGAAGTGATGCGATGTGTTGAGCGCGCGCGCGTCTCTTTGTGTGGGTGGGTGGGTGGGTGTGGTGTGTAGATGTGGGGGGTGGGGCGGGGGGGCGGGCAGGGTTAGGGGGGGGGGGGGGAGTGTGCATGAGAGAGAAAGAAAACGAGACAGACAGACAGACAGACAGACAGAGACAGACAAAGTAGAGAAAAAAAAAAGAGAAACAGGGTTTGAGAAAGAGAGGGAGAGACAGACAAACAGAGACAAATGAGAAAAAAAGAGAGAAACAGGGGTAGAGAAAGAGAGGGAGAGACAGACAAAAGGAGAAGAAAAAAAAAGGAGAGAAATAGGGTTAGAGAAAGAGAGGGAGAGACAGGCAAAGACAGAGACAGAAGAAACAGAGAAAAAGAGAGATAGAGGTAGCTCGTTCGTTTAGTTTATCTATAGTCTGTTCATCTAAGATGATGATGATGATGATGATACTAGACTGATAGAGATAGACAAACAAAGACAGATACAAAGAGAAACAGAGACACAGCCAGACTGAAGACAGATAGACAAGAGAGAGAGAGAGAGAGAGAGAGAGAGAGAGAGAGAGAGAGAGAGAGAAACAGAGAGAGAGAGAGAGAGACAAGAGAGAGAGACAGAAAGAGAAACAGAGACATACACACTGAGAGAGAATCCTCGAGCAGATTAAAAAAATAAAATAAAATAAAATAGAATAAAATAAAATAAAATAAAAACAGGCAGTAAATGAAACGTTCTGTTATGTAAACGTGCATCTTTTACGAGATGATTATACGTCCGTTTAACAGACGTTTGTTAGCTTTGAACGGTAGAAACGATGTGGAACCACAACTATCATTCTCTTTGTGGGTGAACGAACTGCGGACCACCCATACCGATGTCATCCCCTATTTCTTTTTCTTTTTTTTTTCTTTTTTTTAAAATTTTTATTGTGTTTTTTAATTTTATTTTTATAACATATTCAGTATTCAGTATTACCATGTTACGAAGCCATTCTTTTTTTTATGGTAATATGCATCAGTCGTTTTTTTTTTGTATGTGTGAATAGCTGGATAGAATATTTAATAATAGCATCGTCCAACCATGCATGCGATTTGTTCGATTTTTTTTTTTTTTTTTTTTTTTTTGATGGGGGGGGGACGGGGTTGGGTGGTGGATCTCTTCCAAGTCTATGCTGCTTTCATTCATTAATACATAGTATCATAATATTTACATCATGCGCTGGTGAGCAACAAAAATGCATACTCTACTTGTTGTTGTTGTTGTTGTTGTTGGGTTTTTTTGGTGTGTTTTTGTTTGTTTGTTTGCTTGTTTGTCTGTGTACTTTTTGTACGCCAAAAGAGGGACAGAATGAAATAAAGGAACACACACAGACATGCTTATTTTTTTTACAGCTTGTTAGAAATTCCAACAAATAATTGTACACGTGTTTGCTTGGTTTTGTTCCTTTTTTTTTCTTTTCCTTTTTTCTTTTTTTCCCCACTTTTTTTTCTTCACTTTTTTTTTTTCAACATTAAAAGTTTGCTGTGAAACTTGGTCGACGTGTTCGTGTGTGTAACGATAACAATAACAGCAATGACAATGAATCTTCATTGTCAAGCCTAAGCATTTCTCTATGGTCGAGGTAACTTGTTCTGAAAGTGAAAAACAGAATAATGTTTTTTTAAATATCAAATTCTGAAAAAGAAGCGTCCTCATAATGTGCAGCACTCCTACGCATGAAAAACGACGTGCCCAACAGCCGAGTTGTTAAAGTGTTCGGCTTTCAACCTGAGGGTCTAAGGTTTGAATCCCAGTCACGGTGATGGAGTCTCCCGTCGGACGGACGGATGAGTAGGCAGGCAGGTTTATCTGTCGGTGTGTGTCCTCATATGGGAGAAGAGGCCGATTCTGGATGCGCAGCACTTCCCACAGGTGTTGCAAGGGAAAACGTCTCCAGAAGTTGAGCCCTGCTACGCTTCTCCTTTAATGGCCAGCGTTCTCTTGTTTTCAAACATATTTATGCACACTAGCACAGCATCCTCCAGCGAGAGCGGTCAAGGGCATCAGTTTCCCAGGAAGCGATGTCCATGTCACAGGCTTTGAGGTTTGTCTTCAAGGTGTCCTTGAAGCGCTTGCAGGGTCTTCCAAGTTCTTCCTTCAGCTGGCCATTCAGTAGCACCTTCGGGATCCTGCTGTCTGTCATGCGGACAACGTGTCCTGTCCAATGTAGCTGGCACTGGATCAGCAGGCTTTTGATGCTGACAGGCCGCTCCTCTCTAGGGCCTGGAGGCCACGGTGCCTGGTTGGTAAAAGGGTGGAGATTGGTTTTTCCGATCTCCCAGGTCAAAAGATCTGCAGACCTGCTAGTACCTCAACCCCTTTCGTGTGTATACGCATTAAGAAGATCCAATGCGCAATTTAAAGATCCTGTTATCCATGTCAGCGTTCGGCGGCTTATGGAAACAAGAACGTACCCAGTATACACCCCCCAAAACGGAGTATGGCTGCCTACATGGCAGGGGTAAAATAACAACGGTCATACGCATAAAAGTCCGCTCGAGTGAACGAGGAAATCGCAGCCCACGAACGAAGAAGAAGAGGAATAAGAACAGCATGTAAATGCAGGTAATTCAGTAAAGAGTTATTTGTTCTGTTTTTATTTGCCCAATGTTATACCCACAGCTGACTAATAATCATCTCATTCGAGTAAAAAGACTGGCATCAAGACCACCACTCAAGGTCTAGTGGAGGAAGAGGAAGGGGGGAGGGGAGGCGGTAGAAATCCCGGTCCATATACATATGGGTCTCGAACCCGTGAACACTCGGGTGATTTACCACTGGGCCACGGCACCGCCGTCCTGTTACAAAGTTCTTCCAGCCAGTCACTGACTTGGGCACACAAAAAAAGAAAAGAAAAGAAAATGTATTTATATAGCGCTGAATCTTGTGCAGAGACAAATCAAAGCTCATTCTCACCAGTCATTCACACGCATGCACAACTCTAAAACTGGAGAAACTGAAGACAAGGAAGAGGCAGGCAAGGCAGGCTGTTTTGGGAAGAGGTGGGTTTTAAGGCCAGACTTGAAAGAGCTATGCGGAGACCTGACGAAGCGAAAGAGGAAGTTCATTCTCATTGCAAGGTCCAGAGACAGAGAAAGAACGGCGTCCAACAGTGGAGTGTTTGAATCTGGGTATGCGAAAACAGAGTGGATCCGAAGCCGATCGTAGAGAGCGAGATGGAGTGTAGAGGTGAAGGCAGCCATTGAGATAGGAAGGGGCAGATTTGTGAATGCATTTATAACATAGAGTGCTGACTCCGATCTTGTACTTTATTCTGTGTGAGACAGGGAGCCAGTGGAGATGTTGCAAATGAGGAGTGATGTGCTCAGATCTTTTCTTTCTGAGGATGAGTCGGGCAGCAGAGTTCTGAATGCGCTGAAGGGACTGAATGGATTAAGCAGGCAAACCATACAATAGAATGTTACAGTAGTCAAGGCGAGAGAGAATGAGAGAAACGTCAAGTCTAGATGTTGCCTCAGTGGACAGATATTTCCGAATGGAACTGATGCGCCGCAATTGACAGTAGCAGGATTCACATGTCTGACTGATAATTTTTTTGCATGGACAGTGTTTTGTCAAGGACAACGCCGAGATTCCTGACTGAACTTGAAAGAGGGATGGATGTACTGTCAAGTTTGATTGTGTCAGCTGTGATGGAAGGGAGTTTTTGTTTAGTTCCTATGATCATTGCTTCAGTTTTGTCCGCGTTTAATTGTAACTTATTTAGAGTCATCCAGTTTTGAATGTCCAGGAAACAGTTGGATGTTTCTTGCAACAGCGTCAACAATTTGTCAAGGCTATCACTTTTTTGTAGTTGAGTGTCATCAGCATAAGAATGATGACTGACATTATGGCGGTTGATAATTTCAGTGAGAGGCGCAGTGTACAGTGTGAAGAGCACTGGACCTAAAACAGATCCCTGTGGGACTCCATGTTCGATTCGTGTGTCGTGTCGTGTCGTGTCGTGTCGTGTTGTGTCGTGTCGTGTCGTGTCGTGTCGTGTCCTGTTTCGTTTCGTTTTGTTTCATTGTATTGTAATACTTTGTATTGTATTGTAATACATTGTATTGTAATATTTTGTATTATACTGTATTGTGTTGTATTGTATTGTTATATTTTGCATTGTATTGTATTGTAATACATTGTATTGTAATATTTTGTATTATACTGTATTGTAATACTTTATGTCACAACAGGTTTCTTCGTGTGAAATTCGGGCTTCTCTCCCCGTGGAGACCGCGTCGCCACCGTACAGCGCCGCCCATTGCAGTATTCATCGTGTCTGCAAGTGTTTTTGTTTTTGTTGTTGTTGTTGTTGTTTATTGCTAACTGAGTGGACATTTCTACATATTTTGGTTCTTACCGTGAGTTCTGTCATACGTGTACTCGGTACATCTCAAGGCCCTGACTAAGCGCGTTGGGTTACGCTGCTGATTGGTCAGGCATCTGCTTGGCAGATGTGGTGTAGCGTATATGGATTTGTCCGAACGCAGTGGCACCTCCTTGAACTACTGATACTGATACTGATACTGATTCAGTACACGCTACACACGGGGGCACTCCTCAGTTTAATCTTCTCAACCGAATAGCTTAGCTAGCGTCCAGATCACAACAAAAAGGTCTAGAAGTGGTGAAGGGGGTTGGGGAGTAGGGGGGTGGGGTGGGGGTCTGGGGGTGGGAGGGGGTGGGGGTGGGGGGGGTGTCGGGGAGAGAGAGAGAGAGGAGAAAATCCTGACAAGTGTGGGGATTCGACCATACAGCAGCAGCAGCAGCAGCAGCAGCAGTAGATTATCCAGCTTCCTATGCGGACGCGTTACCACTCACTACAGCACCGCTGCACCTTTATTAAAGTGAGGAATGTCCCTGTCACGCCGTAGGGAACTGTTCAATAAATAACGAGATCAACACACACACACACATGAAACACTAGTAGCATCACAATAATGTCATGCATCACCTTCTCGTTAGAATATTCTGTGTGAAAACAGGAGGAAATACCACCATGTTTTGGCATATTTTGCATCTGCTAACATTTTTTAGCCTAATACCACAGACAGAAAAAAAAAAAAAACAACACACACACACACACACACGCGCGCGCACGAAAAGCTGACATGTGCGTGTGTGTGTGTGTGTGTGTGTGTGTGTGTGTGTGTGTGTGTGTGTGTGTGTGCTCGCGCGCGCGCTCGCCCGTGTGTGTGTGTGTGTGTGTGTGTGTGTGTGTGTGTGTGTGCGTGCGCTCGCCCGTGTGTGTGTATGTGTGTGTGTGTGTGTGTGTGCGCGCGCGCGCTCGCCCGTGTATGTGTGTGTGTGTGTGTGTGTGCGCGCGTGTGTGGAGGGGAGGAGGAGGAGGATGTTGGTAGTGGTGGTGGTGATTTGTGGGTGGTCTGGCCGTGTTTTTGTTTGTTTGATATTAAATAAGGTAAACAAACTTCGTGTGAACACGTGCCAGCTTTGGTAAAGAAAGCGACAGTGTTATTATCAGGTCCAGACTCATGGCTGTTTTTTGTTTGTTTGTTTATTGCTCTTGTTGTTGTTTTTTTAACTCACGCACCATTCAATCTGTGTGATGGTTGTGTCTGACATTTCTGTCTTCCCTGTGTGTGTGTGTGTGTGTGTGTGTGTGTGTGTGTGTGTGTGTGTCTGTGTGTCTGTGTGTCTGTGTGTCTGTATTATATTTGTCTGTCTGTGCATCACAGTTTGAAATCAAGTATATCCCTTCTATTTTTAGTACATTCAGCCAAGTTTAGACTATCACACGCATACGGCCCCCCCCCCCCCCACTTTCCACCCCTCACACCCTCAACACCTCCCCAACACACACACACACACACACACACACACACACACAAACACAAACACTGACCCCCTAATCCTCACTCTTCTCCTATTCCTCCACATCCCCATCCCCACCCCCACCACCCCCACCACCCCCACTACCACCACCACCCCCAACCGCACACGGAACTTGTGTCTCTTATGAAAGTGAAGTTCCCAGAGAAAAAAAAAACAAAAAAAAAACATAGCGTGACAAAGTAACAACATCAAAGAAGACCAAAAAAAAAAAAAAAAAAGAAAGAAAAGAAAGATATTTCACACGAAGCTGTCAAAAAAAAAAAAAAAAAAAAAATCGAAATTAGCCGGCCTCTACAATCAATCCCCTACCGCTGAGCTGAGCTGAGCTAACAATCCCCAACAGAACCCCCAATCAGGATTTCAATCAGTACTGTAAACACCACGGTACCAAAAAAAAAAAAAAAAAAAAAAAAAAAAAAAAGTGTCTGTCCCACTGGGCCAAAGGTGGCGACCACAGGGTGGGATGAGAAGGAGGGGTTGTGGGTGGGGGGTGACGGGTTGGAGGGGGTGGGGTGTGGGTCTTGGGAGTTGAGGGGGTGGGAGGGAGGAGGGTGGGGGGGGGGCAGTGGGGGGGGGGGGGTGGAGGTGGGGGGACAGGCGCCGACTGGACTGATGCGCAACAGTGTCCCGCATCCGCTTTCATTCAAACTCTGCCGATCTCTTGTTGGGATGCGAACCCGAAACCTGCCGGCTCCTCGAGCTTCCCCCCTAGGGGATGGTGGTGGTGGTGGTGGGGGGGGGGGTGGTAGGACACCTCCCCCCCGGCTCCCTCCCCCCCCCCCCCCCTTCATTTCTTCTCTGACTGATTCGTTCGTTCATCAACTTGTGGGAGGGTGGTGGCCGAAATATTGTTCGACTTGGTTTAACCTCTTTTTTTTTTCTTTTTTTTTGAGAAGATTATTATTATTATTATTATTATTATTATTATTATTATTATTATTATTGTTGTTGTTGTTGTTGTTGTTGTTGTTGTTATCGTTGTTGTTTTGATGCCTGGTTTTGTTATTGTTTTTGTTCTTGTCGTCGCTTGTGTCAAGTTTGTTGACACAATGTCAAGTCTTGAATGCTGTTGTCATTTATGCTGCTCAATAGAAAAGAAGTTCCGGATATTGCTCTCTCTCTCTCTCTCTCTCTCTCCACCTCCCCCCCCCCCCCCCCAGCCCCCTTCCTTCCTCTCTCCTGTGTGTGTGTGTGTGTGTGTGTGTGTGTGTGTGTGTGTGTGTGTGTGTGTGTGTGTGTGTGTGTGTGTGTGTGTGTGTGTGTGTGTGTGTTTCTCTGTCTCTGTCGCTCTGTCTCTCAGTCTCTCTGTCTCCATCCCCTTGTCATTGTGCTTGTGTCACTGTATCTGCCTCTCTTTGTCTCTCTAAGTGTCTTAGTCTTGTGTCCGTGTCCGTGTCCCTGTCTGTCTGTCTGTCTCTCTGTCTCTGTCTCTCTCTGTGTACCTCTCTTTCAGTTATTTCTACTGCCTCGTGTGTTCAGAGCACACAACACAGTTTTTTGTTTTTGTTGTTGTTGTTGTTTGTTTGTTTGTTTTTTTTTTTTTTTTTACTGACTTGGGAATCGGAGGTTCTGAATCCTTGTGAGGCAGGTGTTAAAATATTCCTTGTGACCCCGATACACTTGGTAATAAAGACATATTCTATTCTATTCTATTCTATTCTATTCTCTTCATGGCGGTGACAGTGGTTCTCCAGGTTTCTTGCTCTATACATCAGGGCAGGCTTTTTACAATGGTGTTGAAGATCCCGATAGCGTTCTTGATTATGATATCTCGATTTGGATCCCCAATCTTTTTTTTTCTTTTTTTTTTTTTATCACACGGAAAGCCGCCCTTGCTTTGCCAATCCAGGTTCTAATGTGCAGCATGTGGTCCACCCTGCTGATGTTGCTAAGGTAAGTGAAGATCTCCACCTCTTCTAGTGCCTCGGCTTTCCAGCCTGATCGGTGTTCTGTCTGCTGCTTTAACCAGCCTGAACCGGACTATAAAAGGCGGGCGATTTGAATCAAGCCAGTTTCTCACCAGAGTCTGACACTGTGACGTCGGTGAAGGTTTATTCAAAATAAAAGCCTAATAAAGCTACGGTTTGGCTTCATTTATGGCAGAGAGCGAGATTTGCCTAGCAGCTTCCAATCTAGACCTGAATTGACTTTGGAAAGTACAAAATGTGTCAGCTACACGTAATACAAAATTTGAATGCAGAGAAAAGGGGCGGAGCTAGAGCCGTTTGTGTTTGCGCTAGACGTGTCTGTCAGATAAAAATAGCACCAGCACGTGGTACTGTCCGGTGAGAATTGGAAATCATGCAGACAGCCCCTCGACGTTGGCAACCGTAAACGACCACATTGTTTGTAAAACATGCAAACGGAGAGAAATATAACGATCTACTAACCTTTCACCACCACATGTGACCCATGTAGGGAAGGTCGTCTGGATTTGGATACAAGTCCTGGATAGGCTCTAGTGCGCATGCGCAACCGAAACCTTGCTCTCGGGAGTTAAGACTTTAAGGAAATTGCTCTTCCATTTGTGAATCTTAAGACTCAGGCAAGAAAGCCGAAGTTTCTGCAACAGTGGTGGTCTTCTCCTGCATCTGTTGTTGGATGTGGGAAAGGACTCTGGGCCAGATCGTTGGCAAAGTCAAAATCGTCTGGAGTGATGGCCTAGAGGTAACGCGTCCGCCTTGGAAGCCAGAGAATCTGAGCGCGCTGGTTCGAATCACGGCTCAGCCACCGATATTTTCTCCCCCTCCACTAGACATTGAATGGTGGTCTGGACGCTAGTCGTTCGGATGAGACGATAAACCGAGGTCCCGTGTGCAGCATGCGCGCTGGTTCGAATCACGGCTGGTTCGAATCACGGCTCAGCCACCGATATTTTCTCCTCCCCCTCCACTAGACCTTTGAGTGGTGGTCTGGACACTAGTCATTCGGATGAGATGATAAAACTGAGATCCCGTGTGCAGCATGCACTTAGCGCATGTAGAAGATCCCACGGCAACAAAAGGGGTTGTTCCTGGCGAAATTCTGTAAAAAAAATAAATTAAAAAAAAATCCATTTCGATAGGAAAAACAAATAAAACTGCACGCAGGAAAAAAAAAAAGAAGAAAAAAAAGGAGGGGGGTGG
>NC_134888.1:20174348-20184348 GCF_041734735.1 Babylonia areolata | reverse complement strand
CACAGCATGACATGGATACACGACACGACACGACACGACACGACACGACACGACACGAAACAACGCAACACAACACCACACAACACAACACAGCACAGCACAACACAACACAGCACATCACAGCACAGCACAACAAAACACAGCACAGCACAACACAACACAGCACAGCACAGCACAGTACAGTACAGTACAGCACAGCACAGCACAGCACAACACAACACAGCACAACATAACACAGCTCAACACAACACAATACAACACGCAAAGATCATACTTCAATGCTGACAGGGTTTTTTTCCCCCGTTTTAGGTTTGTTTTAAGCACATTGTGATAGTGTGCATTCCGTCCTTCAAAAAACAACAACAACAACAAACAACAAACAAACAAAAACAAAAAAGAACAACTAATAATAATGTTAATGATGATAACAATAAAAACAATAATAACAATAGTAACAACAACAACAACAACAACAACAACAACAACAAGAATAATAATAATAATAATAATAATAATAATAATAATAATAATAATAATAATAATAATAATAATAATAATATAAGAAGAAGAAGAAGAAGAAAAACGAACACAATCAGATTACGTGTGCTGCACGCACTTTTTTGCCAGTTGAAGAATAACGTGAAAATCAGCATGGTGTGTGTGTGTGTGTGTGTGTGTGTGTGTGTGTGTGTGTGTGTGTGTGTGTGTGTGTGTGTGTGTGTGTGTGTGTGTGTGTGTGTGTGTGTGTGTGTGTGTGTGTGTCTGTGTGTGTGTGTGTGTGTGTGTGTGTGTGTGTAGGTAGGTAGGCAGGTAGGTAGGTAGGTAGGTAAATAGGTAGGTAGGTAAGTATGTAGATGTATATGTATTTATGCGTGCATAATTCTCGTTGACAGGAAGTACCGTTTCTACTATCATTTCTCTTTTTCCTTGATCTGACGGTCGGTATTTAAATGTCCAAATAAAACTGACAGGGTTGGGAAAGGTAGAAGAACGGTCATGGCAATTTCTATCGCCACATTTTATTGTCTCTCGTGTGTTTCGTGTGTTACCCGTTCCCACCTTAGAAATGTCTCTTGCTAAAGAAGGTAAGTAGGTAGGTAGCTATATGTGTTTGTTCCATGTGTTACCTGTTCCCACTTTAGAAATGTCTCTTGCTAAAGCAGGTTGGGAGGTATGTAGGTATATGTGTTTGTTTCGTGTATTACCCCGTTCCCACCTTTGAAATGCCTCTTGCTAAAACAGGTAGGCAGGTAGGGAGGTAGGGAGGTATGTAGGTATATGTGTTTGTTTCGTGAGTTACCTGTTCCAACCTTAGAAATGCCTCTTGCTAAAGCAGGTACGTAGGTAGGTAGGTAGGTAGGTAGGTAGGTATATGTGTTTGTTTCGTGTGTTACCTGTTCCTACCTTAGAAATGTCTCTTGCCAAAGCAGGTAGGTAGGTAGGTATATGTGTTTGTTTCGTGAGTTACCTGTTCCCACCTTAGAAATGCATCTTGCTAAAGTGTCTGTTAGGTGTTCTGTCATCTGTCTAGTAACGTTATTGTATTTTGGTCATTAAAGAATTAATGTCATGATATAAAAAAAAAAAAATAGAGTAAGTACGTGCGTGTTCGTGCACGAGTGTGTGTGTGTGTGTGTGTGTGTGTGTGTGTGTGTGTGTGTGTGTGTGTGTGTGTGTGTGTGTGTGTGTGTGTGTGTGTGTGTGTGTGTGTGTGTGTGTGTGTGTGTGTGTGTGTGTGTGTGTGTGTGTGTGTGTGTGTGTGTGTGTGTTTGTGTGTGTGTGTGAGCGTGCATGCATGTGTATGTTTTCGGGGTGGGGATATGTGTGTGTATGTGGGGGGCGGGAGGTGGGTATGGGGGTGCATATGTGTGAATATGCGTGTGTGTACGTGTGTGTGTGCGTGCATTTGTGTGTTTGTGTATGTGTTTGTGTGTGCGTTTATGTGTGCGTTTATGCGTATGTGTGTATATGTGTATGTGTGCGTCCTTGCGTACTTGCGTGCGTGCGTGCGTGCGTGCATGTGTGTTTGTGTGTGTGTGTGTGTGTGTGTGTGTGTCTGTGTGTGTCTGTGTGTGTCTGTGTGTGTCTGTATGTGTGTCTGCACGAACCCGTCTACGCGTGTGGTCTTCAATATAACGTTGATGTCGTTTTATTCCAGTCCAATTAAACTCATAATAAACAGACCCTGAAAGGTGGCAGAAAACTGGGGAACTGGTTCATCTGCAGTGATCACAAAGAGAAAGCCACCGTTAATTCCAAACAAAGAAATTTAAAAAAAAAAAAAGAAAGAAAGAAAGAAAGAAAGACGGAAGGGAACAGTTTTAAAAGGAAAGAAAGAAAGGGAAAAGAAAGAACGAAAGAGAGAAAGAGAGAGAGAGAGAGAGAGAGAGAGAGAGAGAGAAAGAAAGAAAGAAAAACGAAAAGAAAAGAAAAGAACGAAAGAAAGAAAGAAAGCAAGAAAGACAAAAAGACAAAAGAAAGAACGAAGAAAGAAAGAAGAACAAAAGAAAGAAAAAGAAAAGAAAAAAAAGAAAGAACGAAAGAAAAAAAGAAATGGGGAAAAAAGAAGGACGAAAGAAGGAAAGAAAGAAAGGAAATGGCTTTAAAAAGAAAGAAAGCAAAAAGAAAGAACGAAAGAAAGAAAGAGAGAGAGAAAGAAACAAAAGAAAGAAAGAAAAAAAGAAAGAAAAAGAAAGAAAGAAAGATGGAAAGCAAGAAACAAAGAAACAACGAAAAATGAAAAGAAAGAAAGTAAGAAAAAAGAAAAGAAAAAAAGAAAGAAGGAAAGAAGGGGAAAAAAGAAAGAAAGAAAAAAGGAAAAAGAAAAGAAAAGAAAGAAAGAAAGAAAGAAAGGAAAGAAAAGAAAAAAGAATGAAAGAGGGAAAGAAAGAAAGAAAAAAGACAGAAAAGAAAAGAAAAGAAAGAAAGAAAGAACGAAGAAAAGTGGGAAAGAAAGAACAAAAAGAAAAAGAAAAGAAAGAAAGCAAGAAAAAAAAGGAAAGAAAGAACATATAGAAAAGAACGAACGATAAAAAAATGAAAGAAAGGGGATGCTCTGCATTTCTTTTGGCTTGGTCTTCTACCTGTCTGTATAAGTCCAACAGGACAAAAAGAAGAAAGAAAAGAAAGAAAAAAGAAAAGAAAAAAAGAAAGAAGGAAAGAAAGAAAAAAAAAGTTTTAAAAAGAAAGAAAGAAAAAAGAAAGACTGAAAGAAAGAAAGAGAGAGAGAAAGAAAGAAACAAAGAAAGAACGAAAGAAAGAAAAAGAAAGAAAGAAAGATGGAAAGCAAAAAACAAAGAAACAACGAAAAAAGAAAAGAAAGAAAGAAAAAAGAAAATTAAAGAAAGAAAGAAGGAAAAAAGGGAAAAAAGAAAAGAAAGAAAGAAGGAAAAAAAAAGAAAGAAGGAAAGAAAGAAAAGAAAAAAAGAATGAAAGGGGGAAGAAAGAAAGAAGAAAAGAAAGAAAGAACGAAAGAAAGAATAAAAAAGAAGGAACGAAGAAAAGAGGGAAAAAAGGACAAAAAGAAAAAGAAAAGAAAGAAAGAAAGAAAATGAAAAAAAGAACGAACGAAAGAAAGAATGAAAGAAAAAAAGAAAAGAAAGAAATAGATAAAGAATGAAAGAAAGGGATGCTCTGCATTTTTTTGTTTGTTTTTTGTTGTTGTTTTTTGCTTGGTCTTCCAGCTGTCTGTATAAGTCCAACAGGACAAAAAGAAAAAAAAAAAAAAAAGAAAAAAAAAAGAAAGAAAGACAGAAAAGAATAGAAAGAAAAAAAAAATGAAGTAAAAAACGAACGAAAGAAAGAACGAAAGAAGAAAGAAAAGAAAGAAACAGATAAAGAATGACAGAAAACGAGGGGTGCTCTGCAATTCTTTTAGCTTGGTCTTCTGTCCGTTTGTTTAAGGTCCAGCATTACCGTTGATGACTTTTGTTGTGTTACTGATGTTATTAATTAATTAATTAATTAATTAATTAATAATAATAATAATAATAATAATAATAATAATAATAATAATAATAATGGATACTTATATAGCACACTATCCAGAAATCTGCTCTAGGTGCTTTACAAAAACGCTTTGTTAACATAAAACATTACATCTATGTTACATACACACACCAAAATGTGACTACACACACGCGCACACACACACACACACACACACACACACACACACACTGCATACATATATTTTAACAATACATGTGCATCTAACAGCTACCCTAACACATATGCACACATAGGCAGGCACAAACGTACATAAACTCACGCACACACAATACACATTCATATACATGCATGTAGTTATGTACACAAACATATGTATACACACATAGTCAAGCACAACTAACGCAAAGGAAGTGGACCTGCCACAATTGAACTTACTGCTGAGGGAAAAGGTGGGTTTTGAGACGATATTTAAAAGCTGCGAGGGAATCAGAATGACGGAGGTTATCAGGGAGCTTAACAGGTAGTTGTTGTTAGTGGTGGCGTTGTTATAGGGAGAACGCGCAGCCGCAGTGAAGCGCCACCCATATAATTATTCTTTTCTCGTTTATTTTCTGGCAGCAAGTAAGTGTAGGTATATTTGTTTTACTATCAAAGTAGGTTGGGCTGTTGTTGTTTTTTTCTCCAACTTTGCCTGGAGCAATTCTTTTTTTTTTCTTTTTTTTCTTCGCTGTGGGTTCTTTTACATGCACAAATTTGCAAGGTGCACACAAAGACTTCCGGTCTGTTTATCATCGCATGCTAAAGTCTAGCACCAAGAAGACCACCACTCAAGGTCTAGTGGAGAGGGCAGCAAACTAAAAAATAAAAATAAAAAAAAAAAAAAAGATTTCGGTCTATCTATGGGGATCGAACCTGCTGACACTCGCTTCCTAGTCGGGTGCGTTACCACTAGGCCACCGTGGGTATTTTATATTATTATCTTTTTATTATTATTAATTCTTTTTAATATCAGAAATGTTACATGTATTTGCGAACGTCCTCTTCAAAACCAAGAGCCACCGCGTTGTTATTGTTGTTGCGGCTGCTGCCGTTTAAAACACACACACACACACACACACACACACACACACACACACACACACACACACACACACACACACACACACACACACACACACACACACACACACACACACACACACACAACACACACACACACACACATCTATATCTATCTATCTCTCTCTCTCTATATATATATATTAGTATTCTTCAGTTTAACGGTTTCACTTTCAGTAATTTTAGACGGGGGGGGGGGGGGGGGGGATAAATATATATATACATATATATATATATATATATATATATATATATATATATATATATACATGTGTGTGTGTGTGTGTGTGTGTGTGTGTGTGTGTGTGTGTGTGTGTGTGCATGTATGTATGTATGTATGTATAGCGCATCATTGTATTGTATTTCAATGTGTCTATATATTTTGAAATGTTTTATTCGAACATTGGGTAGGCTCTCAAGGCCTGACCAACGTGATTGGTCAGATATCTACTTCCTCCCCCCTCCCACCCCTCTCTTTGACTCACTTGCGTAAACCCAGTGTTCGGTTGTGTGTGTGTGTGTGTGTGTGTGTGTGTGTGTGTGTGTGTGAATCTGTCTGCCTCTTTGTCTGTCTGTCTGACTGTGTGTCCGGGGTAAACTTTAACTCTCTCCATACGAACGGCGAAAGAGACGACGTTAACAGTGTTTCACCCCAATTACCATCATCAAAATATTGCAAGCAGAAGGCTCTTATACTGAAGAGGTGAATGTTGACAAAGAATACCACAATTCTGACGACGGTAGCTAAAGGTTGGGTCATTCAGACACCCACTGGACATCCGAGGGGTCTGTGTAGAGGAGAAGAGAGGACTGGCCGTACTGAGTGGGTTAACATTGCCATTTTCTCTGGAAATACTTTGTCTGCCAATATCAAATTTGGCTTGAACATAGCAGGAAAAAAGTGTTCACTATCATACCAATAACAGGTTGTAAGTCTTCCGAATTAAGTCGTTGTTCCGAATTATTAACGGTTTATTTCGTTGAAGCTCGTTCCGGATCTGAAAACATCACATTACCGCTTCCCAGTTGCCGGAACGTAGGCTATGTTTGGCAAGAAGATTGCATGACCTCGTTTTTTTTTTTTTTGTTCGCAATCAAAAGAAAAGAAATATAAATTCTGTACAGAACATATACAGTGACACTAACTGCACAATGGACGTGTTTACTGCATATGAATATTCTAAAGTGAACACTTAATTAACTAGAATGAACATAAAAGAAAAACTGAATTGACCGTTTCACTGAATTTCGGTCAAACATTGTCTAGACTGGTCTGTGCAGATCTTGACGAAACAGATACATGTTGCGGTGTGCCTGAGGCGATGGCAACGTCTCCTTTACCGCCGAATTAGATAATCAAGATAATAAAAAAAAAGAAACGAAGAAAAAAACATGATTCAAACAATGCTACTACCTCCAAAACAGTAACCACCACAACAACATAGCTTTAGATATTTAATTTCGTCGAATAACGTCGCCACAGCGGTGTGGCAAAGTGTATATAGATATAGATATATATATATATATATATATATATATATATATATATATATATATATATATATATATATATATATATATATATATATATACAGAGAGAGAGAGAGAGAGAGAGAGAGAGAGAGAGAGAGAGAATACAGAACACATTTTAGCGATAATAGATACTACAAATAATACAGAATACATTTTAGCGATAATATATGATGCAAAACACATTTTAGCGATTTCATTCAATATATATATATTTTTTTAATCATAGTTCTTTTACTACTGGATAAAGTGCGTATCACAAGTGAGTCTTGAACGTATTGCCCGTCGTTGATTTTTTTTTTTTTTTTTTTTTTTTTTTTTTTTTAAGTAGATGCGGTGCAGATTATAAGGACCAGTCGGCTTGCTTTGACATCTCATAGAAGTAGAAAATAAATAATAGAGCGCATCGTCTTTTTCTTTTGTTCCCAAAGGACACAATCCAAAATTAATAAGGGGTTCATGATCGATGATTATTATCTATATCATTACTTCCATCTTTTGGTCCTCTTTCTTACCATAAAGACCACCACCGAACATCATCATCATCATCATCATCATCATCATCATTAAAAATTTCAATTTTCATCATCACCGCCAAGATCGGTATCATCATTTATCTAATTTTACTTTATTTGGTCAAATAATTTATTTATTTATCTATTTATTTATGTAAGCATATCTATTATTTATTCACCTTTTTTTTTCTTTTTCTTTTTTTCTCAAGGCCTGACTAAGTGCGTTGGGTTACGCTGCTGGTCAGACATCTGCTTGGCAGATGTGGTGTAGCGTATATGGATTTGTCTGAACGCAGTGACGCCTTCTTGAGCTACTGAAACTGAAACTGGTCAAAGGTGCATCATTCGAAGTAGTCGTTCTTGTTATTCAAACTATCTGCTTTTTAGAGAAAGAAAGAAAGACAGACAGACAGACAGACAGACAGACAGACAGACTTAGAAATAAACAGACAGACACCGACACAGATACAAACACAGACCATATACACTCAGATCCTCAACAGACACACATACACACACGCACACACACATGAAACAGAGAGAAAGAGAGAGAGAGAGAGACAGAGACACAGACACAGACACAGAGAGACAGAGACAGAGACAGGAGAGAGAGGGAACCGTCCCATCAAAGATGCAAGCATGGGGACCTCCCCCACCCAGATTGGGCAGACTGATTGAAAGTCCCTGGCGGTCTGCCCACCCACCCCACCCATACCCCTACCCCCCCACCACCACCACACCCACCACCCTTAAAGCAGTGAGTCCCCCTTCCCCTCCCCGCCCCCCACTACTTCCCCCCCCCCCCTCAACCCCCCCATCACCCCCCTCCCCTACCCCCCACCCACCCACCCACCCCCCATCATGTTGATCTTGCAGAGACGAGGGGTCTGGAACCGGTGTGACACTGGCACCAGTCCGGAGAGACCATCCACAACCACCACCACCCCCCCCCCCCCACCCACCCACACACACACACACACTCACACCCGAAACTCACTCATTACCACCCCCCGTCCCGGGCCCCCCCTACCCCTCAAAACTCCCCTTGGCCCATGTAATATTTAATTAACAGCGCGGACCGCCACTCATACTCAACACATCCATCCACCCATCCATCCATCCATGCCGTGCGCAGTACATAATCACATGATTATATCTGTCGTTTCCTGTCTTCTCGTTTTTTTTTTTTCTTCTGGGTGTTGTCTCTTGTTTTCTTGTTTGCCTTTTAAATTATGTTGTTGTTTGTTTTTTTTTTTTTTGTTCGTTTTCTCTCTCTCTCTCTCTCTCTCTCTCTCTCTCTCTCTCTCTCTCTCTCTCTCTCTCTCTCTCTGTGTGTGTGTGTGTGTGTGTGTGTGTGTGTGTGTGTGTGTGTGTGTGTGTGTGTGTGTGTGTGTGTGTGTGTGTGTGTGTGTGTGTGTGTGTATTTGTCTGTGCTTTTTTCTGTCCGTTCTTTTGTTTGTTTGTGTCTTTTCTTTTATTTTTCTGTTTGTTTGTGTCTTTGTCTGTATGTTCATTTTTCTGTCTATATTTGTTGATATGTATGCCTCTCTCTCTCTCCCTCTCTCTCTCTCTCTCTCTCTCTCTCTCTCTCTCTCTCTCTCTCTCTCTGTCTGTCTGTCTGTGGACATACAATTATGCGTCTGTGCATAATATATATATATATATATATATATATATATATATATATCCCGTTCCTCACATAATATATGTATATATAGATATGTATAGAGTGTGTGTGTGTGTGTGTGTGTGTGTGTGTGTGTGTGTGTCTGTTTTTTTTTGTTTTGTTTTGTTTGTTTTTGTGTATGTGTGTGTGTGTGTGTGTGTGTGTGTGTGTGTGTGTGTGTTAGTGCGTGTGTGTGTGTTCGTGTGTGTTTGAGCGTGCGTGTGTGCGTGCGTGCGTGCGTGTCACACCACGCCATGTGATTGTTTGTAATACATATTTTACGAACAGTTCCTAATGCCTTTCGATCTCACACACCCCACACTTCACACCCTACACCCCACACACCACACCATTGTGTGCAAAAGCACCACACCAACCATTCCACGCGAGAAACAGTCCACCTGCTTATTTGTTCAGAGATTAGTTCATATCAGTGTCAGCGACCAGACCTAATAATGTCTTTTATTATCATTATCCATGTTCTTTTAAAGGCTTTTAACTCAATCACAGAATCGAAGATATTATTATCATTATTTCATAGCATCACCTCGCACAAATAAAAGCGGCCCTGTATAACCTGTTAGTCGAAACTACTAGAATGGCCCCCCCGAATTAAAGCTCTTTGTTGAAGCTGTCAACGGCACAGGTTATTGTTTGAGACGAGGAGGGGGGTGATAATGAAATAGGCGTCAAGTAACAGGAACACCAGTGTTATGAAAGAGAAGACAAACGCAGTCGATAGAACTATTTCTACGGCGTATGGGAAAATGCACGCCTGCTTGGTTTTTTGTTCGCTATGTCTTTGTCGCGCTCTGTCTCTCTGTCTCTCAGTCTCTGTCTCTGTCTCTTTCTCTCTGTCTCCTCTCTGTCTCTCTCAGTTAACTACTCTTGTTGTAAAAGGTCTTCATCGACTTGTTCAGAATGATTCTGTTTCGTAAAAAAAGTCCCTGGGTCTTTTTCACGGTGGGTGGGAGGGTTGTTATTGATACTAGGGGTCCTATTTATTGTAGCCATTTCATATCCAGTAAAACTATTCCTTTTTTTTAATAATCTGTCTGTTTGTCTGTCTGTCTGCCTATCTGTCTGTCTGTCTGTCTGTCTCTCCATGTGTCCTCTCTCTCTCTCTAACACTCTCTCCCTCTATCACTCACTCTCTCTATATCACTTTCTCTCTCTGTCTTTCTCTCTTTAACTCTCTTCTTCTCTCTCTCTTTCTGTG
>NC_134888.1:20166848-20169348 GCF_041734735.1 Babylonia areolata | reverse complement strand
CGGAAAATCGTTCCATCTTGGGGTTAAAATAGGTCTACCTGCACAACAACATTTTGATGGTTTATATGATACTATAGTCAGTAAGATTTCAAACAAAACTCTTTTCTTGATTGTTTCTTTCTTTGTTGATTCGAACCCAGATCTTAAAGCACGACACTCTGAAACTGAAACACACAGGCACGCACACACACACACACACACACACACACACACACACACAAACCAAACCAAACCAAACCAAACCAAAAAAACAACAACAAAAAACTAACAAAAAAAAAAAAAAGAAAAAAAAAAGGAAATCGTCGTAGAATTCAGCCATTTGGTTTATATATCGTCTTCAAAAGGACAGAGATGACTTTTCTGCTTGGTACCAAGACATTGCTAAGATTTTACTTTCAATGATAGAGTTGACAGGCCGCTGAAAAAATTGCGTTACAAAGGACCGCAATATCTCACTGTCATTGCGAGGATACTACACCGTTCGTTGATTCATCATCTTGGACACAGTCTTAAAGTATTCTGTTTGAACATAATATATTAGTGTAAAAACTGGCGATTTTTTATTTTATTTTTTTTATTAAAAAGTTTCGCGTGGAGAAAAGAAAGCAATGTTATCAATCATTTATAGAAGGGAAACTGACATAGATATAATAATATTAAGAACAAAGAAACAAACAAACAAACAACAACAACAACAACAACAACAACCAACTCTTACATCACCGAACAACAGCAGCAACAATTCATACTGTATCAACATGAAAACGTTTATTCCGTCTGTCTTCCAACACCCACGTTCTTGTTTGACATTGTGGCGAGCGCAACAGAAGAAGAAGAGATGAACAAGAAAAAAGGGGAAGAAGGAGGTGGAGGGGGAAGAGAAGAAGAAGAAGAAGAAGAAGAAGAAGAAGAAGAAAATACCAATGAGATAACCGTGCTGAATCAATATGCATTAATATCTCATATCACATACAAAATCTCCCTTCAAATATCAAGCACACTGGATACGATAGGACTCGGCTTAAGGGGGGAATTGAGGGAGGGGGCGGGTGGGGGTGGGGTGGGGGGGGGGGCTAAATCGATATTGGAAATCCACCCGTTGTTTATACAGTCAGTTGCATGATCTGAAGTCTAAAGGCATCTCCTCTTTCTTTCGATCTCTATCAAAACGTCTTCTATGAAAAGAAAGAAAGAAAAAAAAAAGGGAAATGGAAAAGAAAAGAAAGGAAAAAGAAAGAAAAAGAAAAGCGCGTAATTTTGACGTTCGTTTAATCAAGCTGGCATTTTTAAAGAAAGAAAGAAAGAAATATTTCGTTTAACTTTTCTCCCTGTTCTTTCGTTGGCATTCAGATCCGTCAGGTGGAGACGGTTGTTAGAGGGGAAATAATAACTAACGCTGTGTCCTTTTTTTCATCGGAGACAAAAGCGGGAATTTGAGGAATTTGGAGCTGGACCAAAATTAATATGACTGCCTGGGAAATCCCAGTATTGAAACTGCCGATATTGTATTGTATTGTATTGTATTGTATTGTATTGTATTCAATTCTGTTCCATTCTTGTCAGTAGAGATCTCGTTGAACAACGCAGGACAACGTGATTTACACTCCTACGGGAGGAATACGTTGTGGTAGTTCAGCGCCCCCTTTCGTCTCTGCAATTGCATGGGGTATTGTATTGTAATTCTCTTTTTATCACAACAGATTTTTCTGTGTGAAATTCGGGCTCCTCTCCCCAGGGACAGCGCGTCGCCCTACTACAGCGCCACCCATTTTTTTGTATTTTTTTTCCTGCGTGCAGTTTTATTTGTTGTTTTTTTTCCATCCAAGTGGATTTTTCTACACAATTTTGCCAGGAACAACCCTTTTGTTGCCGTGGGTTCATTTACGTGCGCTAAGTGCATGCTGCACACGGGACCTCGGTTTATCGTCTCATCAAAATGACTAGCGTCCAGACCACCACTCAAGGTCTAGTGGAGGGGGAGAACATATCGGCGGCTGAACCGTGATTCGAACCAGCGCGCTCAGATTCTCTCGCTTCCTAGGCGGACGCATTACCTCTAGGCCATCACTCCACTATCTTAAGTTGTCTTCTCAGTCAAGGTAGACTTTTTGTTCTAGAATTACTTATGTCAGGAATAATGTTCTTGTTGTCGCGAGTACTTTTACGCAGGTAAGCTCGCTGCATGGCGTACACGAGGCTTATTCATTATTAATTTATCGTTTCACCTCATAATTCGAAAGACTTTAACTCTCTCCGTACGAACGGCGAAAGAGACGACGTTAACAGCGTTTCACCCCAATTACCACCATCAAAATATTGCAAGCGGAAGGCTCTTATACTGAAGAGGTGAATGTTGACAAATAATACCACAATTCTGACGACGGAAGTTAAAGGTTGGGTCATTGAGACACCCACTGGACATCCGAGGGGTCTGTGTAGAGGAGAAAAGAGGACTGGCCGTACTGAGTGAGTTAATAGGATACCAGAACAGCGATTTTTG
>NC_134888.1:20159348-20164348 GCF_041734735.1 Babylonia areolata | reverse complement strand
GTTATTTCGCTTTCCTTTTTTTTTCTTTACCTTACTTGTCTTTTCTTTCTTTTTTTAAAACCCATTTCAAGACACACGCTCTAAATACATCTTGTTCGCTCACTCTCTCTCTCTCTCTCTCTTTCTTTCTCTGTCTCTGTCTGTCTCTCTGTCCTGTTTCCCTCTCTCTCTCTCTCCCCTCTCTCTCTCTCTCTCTCTCTCTCTGTCTCTGTCTGTCTCTCTGTCCTGTTTCCCTCTCTCTCTCTCACCTCTCTCTCTCTCTCTTTCTGTCTCTCTCTGTCTCTGTCTGTCTCTCTGTCCTGTTTCCCTCTCTCTCTCTCACCCCTCTCTCTCTCTCTCTTTCTGTCTCTCTCTGTCTCTGTCTGTCTGTCTGTTGTTGGTTTTTTTTCTCTCTCTCTCCCTCTCTCTCCCTCTCTCTCTTCTCTCTCTCTCTCTCTCTGTCTCCTGAGGTAAAGCCGGGCTCAAGTGAACCCCAAGAGGTTTGTGTTGTAGGTGACAAGGAGAAGAAAGAATGTTGAAAGAAACGTGTCAATATCTCACCAGGCGCCTTCACCGCCCTCCAGCTCCCCCCCCCCCCCACCCCCCCCCCCCCCCAACCCCCCACCCACCCACCCCCATCCACCCACACCAACCCATCTCTCCACCCGTCTCTCTCGTAACAAAATAAGAAAGAAAAAAAAAGAAAAAAAAAAAGACTCCTGAATTCCCTTTGCCTGGTCCTGTCTGAAGTGAAAGCTCTGGCGAAGACGAACCACATTTTTTTTTTTTTTTTTTTTTTTTTTGTTGCTTGTCTGTCTCCGTTTCTGTCTCTGTCTCCCTCTCTCTGTCCACCTCTGTGTGTGTGTGTGTGTGTGTGTGTGTGTGTGTGTGTGTGTGTGTGTGTGTGTGTGTGTGTCTCCCTCCGTCCCACACCCCCTGCTCGCTCTCTCTCTAGTTTGATAGCAAAACATTGATTTGTTCGTTCGTTCTTCCCGTCTCTCTCTCTCTCACTCTGTCTCTTCTCCCATCTCTCTCTCTCTCTCTCTTTCTCCTCTCTTTCTTCCCCCGTCTCTCTCTCTCTCTCTCTCTCTCTCTCTCTCTCTCTCTCTTTCTCTCTTCACCTGTCTCTCCCTCTCTGTCTGTCTGTTTCTCACTTGCTTAATAGCAATAAAATAGGTTCGTTCGTTCGTTCACTCGTTCGTTCGTTCCCTGTCTGTCTGTTTGTCTGCTGCCTACCACCCCCCCCCCCCTCTCTCTCTCTCTCTCTCTCTCTCTTCCCCTCTCCTCTCTCTCTATCTCTCCCTCCCAAGCTCTGCTCTTTCTCTCACTTTCGCTCTCTCTCTCTCTCTCTCTCTCTCTCTCTCTAGTGTCTTTGTTGCCTGTCAATCAGGTTGTCAGTTTACCTAGGGTTCTCCCTCCTCCCCCCCCCACGACACCCCCCCCCACGCCCCCCTAAAAGAAAACCCTCTTCAACTGAACGCCTCATCTCCTCAGACCCCCCCCCCCCCTTCACCCTCCACAACCACTCCAGTCTAGAAGAGACTCTAGCTGTAGCCTGCCATGCCCCCCCTCTGTCCTCTACTGTTTGTGTCCAACAGTCTCTCACTGCAGGAGTCGGGAGAAGAAGGCTGAACATTTTGAGAGGGGAATGTGTGGGTGTGGGGTGATTTTGGCGCGAGGTGTGTTAGATGATGGAGAAGCAAAAAAGAGAGAGAGAGAGGGGTGGTGGTGGTGGTGGTGGAGGGGGAGGGTGGTGGTTGGTTGGTTGGTTGGTTGTCAGAGAAGGACCCCCACGAGTTAATTTTTGTCGTGGGATTCCCTCCTCCCTACCCCTCCACACACACACACACACACACACACACACACACACACACACACACACACACACACACACGCACACACCCTGTCCCCACCACCACTCAGCAACTTCTTCTCGGGGCCAACCTTCCCCCTTCCCCCTCCCCCTCACACACACACACACACACACACACACACACACACACATACACACTCACTCACTCTCTCTCACTCTCTCTCTCTCTCTCTCTCTCTCACACACACACACACACACACACACACACACTTCCTCCACGCACTTCTGGAGAAGAGGAAGAAGAAAAATCAAAGGTGTCTCTCTCTTTTGAAAAGAAATCAGCTTGTCTTTCGAAAGAGTTTAGCCACCACACCCACTTCCACCACCCCACTCCCTCTCATCAAACCTAGTCCCCCCTCCCTCTCCCGCCATCCCGCTCCCTCTGTCTGTCTGTCTCTCTCTGTCTCTGTCTATCTCTCTGTCTCTGTCTCTATCTCTGTCTCTCTCTCTCATATCTTTTTATGTGTTTAAACATTTGACTCTTTCCCCCCTCTCTCTCTCTCTTCTCCTGTCTGTCTCACTCTCTCACTCCCTGTCTCTCCCTTTCTCTTTCTCTCTCTCTCGCTCTCTCCCTCCCTCCCTCCTCCCTTTACTCTCTCTATAAGATTTCCTTTCTTCCCCACAGCTGGGTGGTAATAATAAAAAAAAAAGAAGAAGAAAAGCGTTCTTGTCGTTGTGCTTATTTCAGTACCCTCGAATTTTTTTTCAATCTCTCTCTCTCTCTCACTCTCTCTATTTTTCTCTCCCAACACTCACACACACACACACACACACACACACACACACACACACACACACACACACAGAGAGAGAGAGAGAGAGAGAGCTCCCGACCACTCTTACAAAAGTAGCTGAAGACGGGGGCTATGTCGTTTCAAAACTATAGAACACAACAAGAAGGAAGGGAGGGCAGATCAGAACAGAATGCTGCGGTAGGTAGGTGGGATGGATGAATGAATGAATCCCTCCCTGCAGGACGCCCCGAGAACCTCAATCCGGGACCCCCCTGGGCCCCTCCCTACCCCCACCCCCACCCCTATCCCCTCCTCCCCTGACATCAAGTGTGGGGGGGAGGGGAGGGAAGAAGCTCTCAACCATCCTGGACATGACGTCAGCATGGGGGAGTCCTAGACGTCAGACCCCCGTGCAGCAAGCAAGCAAGCAACCCCTCCCTCCCTCCCTCCCTCCCTCCCTCTTCCACACCAACCTCCCCGAAACTTTGGCGGTCCTCTCCCACCCCACACATCAACCCACCCACCCCACCCACGACCCTTCCCCCTACTCAACGTCGCCAATATTTTGAAAGGTCTTGTGGTGGTGAGAGGTGTGTTGTCTGATGTCACCACGAGAGTTGTTGCCCCTCTTTTCGCCGCCTTTTTTTTTTTTTTTTTTTTTTTTTTTTGTAATTGTTGTTTTAGCGCCGTGGGTATTGATTTGAGGACAGGAAGGGATGGATGGGTGTGAGTTTGATTGAGACCCTTTCTTTCTAAAGCTCTTGAGGCACTGAAGCTCCTTCCTTCTCCTTCTTCTTCTTCTTCTTCTTCTTCTGGGTGGGCAAAGCATCAAGTTGATGGCAGGACACCGCAGTGTTCTCGAATTTTTTTTTTTTTTTTTTTTTTTTTTTTTTGGGGGGGGGGGGGGGTAGGGGGGGGAGAGGGGGAAAGGGGCGGTGGGGGTGGGGGGTTGATTGTTGCTGTTTGAATTTAGCTCTTGTGTTGTGATGGGGTGAAGCAGTAGTAGTAGTGGTTTCATCCGGCAGTTCTTTGCTATCTCCGCGGAGAAATGTGAAAGCGGTCGTGAGTTGAGGTTTTCTTTAATAATATGAGAAGAAAATGTAATTCTAAAAAGCAAACAACATGAATACAAATAAAGTTGAATTGAAAGAGAATTATATATATATATATATATATATATATATATATATAGAGAGAGAGATAGATAGATAGATAGATAGATAGATAGATAGATAGATAGATAGATAGATAGATAGATAGATATGAGTTCACAGGGACTTTGGTCAATGGATTTTCTTTCTCCTCCTTTTTTTCTAGTTGTTTCTTTTCTTTCTTTCTTTTCTTTCTTTCTTTCTTTGACTCTTTCTCCTCCTTCCCTTTCACTCTTTTTTTTTTTTAATACATATCTGTCTTTCTTCTTTATAACGATATTATAATCCTCATCCTCGTTGTCGTCGTTGTCGTCAGCGTCATTGTCGTCGTCATCGTCGTCGTCATCGTCGTCGTCGTCATCATCATCATCGTCGTCATCGTCCTCGTCATCATCATTCTCATCTTGTCTTCGTCCCATTACAGAAAAGCAGATATAGTTTCCATTGTTCTGATGTTAATGTGAGTTGTTTTGTTTTTAAAACCAGTTTTTCTTGTGTGTGTCAGCTCATTTCATCAGTAACAGAATTATTAGATTATATTATGAAAATGCGTTCTATGTTGGATTTGATTCACTTTAAACACGCCTCATGTCCACATGGGTCCCAGAGGAAGGTACCAAAGGGAGGCAAACTATTGGAGAGGTGGAGGGGAAGGTGACTAAATGATGAACATGAACAAACAATTATATATATATATATATATATATATATATATATATATATATATATATATATATATAATTATGATAGTCAGTCGTTTTCGACTATCACCATCAGAACGGCAGAAGAGGTAATTGCTGTCCCGACTATCTAGGCTAGAATTTGATTATAGTGGAGAGTGTCTTGCCTAAGTTACATTCCAAATCTCTCGGTCAAGAGGGTTTTAGAACGGTCGGCGTTGGGATGGTTCCCAAAGGCCAACTGGCCTCCAAGGCTGCAACACTAAGAGCCAGTGCAATTTTGCCTCCAAGTTTGAGAGACGTCGTCTTCACAAAAGATTAAACTGTAAATGAATGATTTCACATTGCAATGGAGAAATTTGATAATGCAACTCTCGCTTTGCTGTTGGCCCACTTATAAACTTATGTCAATCTGTGATATAAGTTGAGTGTTGGGCCTAAGGATATATATATATATATATATATATATATATATATATATATATATATATATATATATATATATATATATATATATGACATGATAGATTGGTGTATTTGTTTCGTTTTCATTTGTCTTTTTCTTCTTCTTTTTCTCTCTCTC
>NC_134888.1:20154348-20156848 GCF_041734735.1 Babylonia areolata | reverse complement strand
TTATTATTATTATTATTATTATCGGCATTATCATTATCATTGTTACTACTACTACTACTACTAGTACTACTATTATTACTACTACTATTGTTGTTGTTGTTAGTATTTGTGTTATCATCATTATCATTATTGCTGCTGTTGTTACTGCTGTTCTTGTAGTTGTTGTTGTTGTTGTTGTTGTTGTTAGCATCATGACAAAAATGAACGCATTTTCGTATGATCTTTGGCAATGCTTCCATATAATCGTTTTCATATTTAAAGCAGTGGACAGCTCACCTCATCCCCGTCCGCCTCACACACACACACACACACACACACACACACACACACACACACACACACACACACACCACACACACACATGTATAAGAAATAGATACAAATTTGGATGGACAGTCTGATATAGACATAGATGTATATATATCGCCTACACACAAATACGATCACACGCGCGATTGCTGTGCACACGAGCACTTACACACACACACACACACACACACACACACACACACACACACACACACACACACAGATGGAGAGAGACAGACAGACAGACAGACAGAGAGAGACAGAGGGACAGAGATTAGCTTTTTTCTACCCAGGTACCTCAAGCCTGTTGTGTAAATGACTCCGTGTTTGTAAAACACTTAAGGCTTGGTCTCTGACCGAGGATGTATGTATGTATGACAGTCAGTTGTGTCCGACTATGACCATCAGAAGAGCAGAGGAGGCAACTGCTTTCCCAGCTACCTGAGCCAGAATTTGATTATAGTGGAGAGTGTCTTGCCCTATTAAGTCATCACACCCTCACTCTCTCGGCCAAGAGGGTTTTTGGACTGTCGGGATTTGGGATGGTTCCCAAAGGCCAACTATATAGCCCCCAAGGCTGCAGCGCTAAGAGTCAGTTCAATCTTGCCTCCTAGTTTGAGAGTCATAGTGCTTCACAAAAGACTAAGCTGTAAATGATGTCCTATTGCAATGGAGAAAGTTGTTGATTATACAGTTCCAACTTTGTTGTTGGCCCTACTGTTATAAGCTTATGTCAATCTGTGATATAAGATGTGTTGGGCCGAGGATAGCGCTATATAAAGTATCCATATCATCAGCATCATCATCACCACAATTTTAGATAGATAGATAGAGAGATAGATAGATAGATAGATAGATAAACATATCTCATTGCGGGATTATAGCGGTAGTTCCGAGGTATAGATATCAACTGGAAACGATACTGTTGAGTTCGGCTCTTCAACAGAGGATGACCACTTTGTGTGTGTGTGTGTGTGTGTGTGTGTGTGTGTGCGTGTGTGTGCGCGCGCGCACGCGTGTGTGTGTGTGTGTGTGTGCGTATGTGTATGTGTGTGTGTGTGTGTGTGTGTGTGCGCGCGCACGTGTGTGTGTGTGTGTGTGTGAACGTGCGTACTTACTGGCAGTGCGTGTGTACCTAACACGCGTGTGAAAATGTGGGCTTCCTCATTCTAAAGCCGGATAAAGTGTCTATTGAAAAGATTGGATATTGACGACAAGAAGAGCCGACGATGAGGAATAGTAAGGCAGAGGGGGGGGGTCGGGGTGGTGGGGGGGGGGAGAGGGTAGAGAAGGGAGGGAGGGAGTGAAGGTGGGGAGAGGGGGAGGAAGAGGGAGAGAGAAATGATGGAAGGAATTCAACTGTTTGTTTGTTGTTTTTTGTTGTTGTTGTTGTTTTTTATAAAGAAGTTTTTGCTCCATTTCTTTTTTTAGGGTGATGTGTATGGATAAACATGCAGGGATACAATAACTCCTTTTTCTTCCTCCTTTTTTGTGGTTTTCTTCTTCTTCTTCTTCTTCTTCTTCTTCTTCTTCTTCTTCTTCTTCTTCTATTTTTTTTTTTAATTTTATTCCTTTTGTCTTCTTTTCAAAACGATTTTTTCGCTTTTTCGTTTTCTTTTTGCTTTGTTTGTTTGTTTTAATTTTACATTGCAGTATATTTTTTGTCTTCTTGTTTCCTCCACCCCACCCGCCACCCCTCTCCACCTTTTCTTTGATTTGATTTTTTTTTACCCCATTTCAAAGAACATAGAAATGTGTGTGGCGTCTCCCAC
Source organism: Babylonia areolata (assembly GCF_041734735.1). Lineage (NCBI taxonomy): Eukaryota > Metazoa > Mollusca > Gastropoda > Neogastropoda > Buccinidae > Babylonia > Babylonia areolata. The sequence goes on along the minus strand of NC_134888.1, from coordinate 20,154,767 downwards.
CCCTACACACCCCACCCACCTTCTTCTTCTTCTTCTTCTTCTTCTGCGTTCACTCGTATGCACACGAGTGGGCTTTTACGTGTATGACCGTTTTTACCCCGCCATGTAGGCAGCCATACTCCGTTTTCGGGGGTGTGCATGCTGGGTATGTTCTTGTTTCCATAACCCACCGAACGCTGACATGGATTACAGGATCTTTAACGTGCGTATTTGATCTTCTGCTTGCATATACACACGAAGGGGGTTCAGGCACTAGCAGGTCTGCGCATATGTTGACCTGGGAGATCGTAAAAAATCTCCACCCTTTACCCACCAGGCGCCGTCACCGTGATTCGAACCCGGGACCCTCAGATTGACAGTCCAACGCTTTAACCACACGGCTATTGCGCCCGTCATCCCACCCACCAATTCCACCCACC
>NC_134888.1:20141848-20146848 GCF_041734735.1 Babylonia areolata | reverse complement strand
AGGGGGGGAGATAGAGAGAGAAGATGGGGCGGGAGAGAGAGAGAGAGAGAGGAAAGGGATGAGAGAAAAAAAGAGGTGGGGAGGGAGAGGGGAAAAAGACAGACAGACAGACAGACTCACAGACACAGAAAGAGATAGGCAGAAAGAGACAGAGATACAGAGACAGGGAGAAAAGGACAGAGAGAAAGAGAGAGACAGAGACAGAGAGACAAAGACAGAGAGGAGTGACATAGGGAGATTGGGACAGAGATGAAAACAGAGATCGACAGGCAGACAGAGAATGAGAGAGAGGGAGAGGGGGGAAGAGAGAGAGAGAGAGAGAGAGAGAGAGAGAGAGTGTGTGTGTGTGCATGTGTGTGTGTGTGTGTGTGTGTGTGTGTGTGTGTGTGACAGACAGACAGACAGACTGACAGACTGACAGAGACACACACAGTGGCAGAAAAGCACCGCGACAGGGAATAGTAGTAACAGAGTGGTGGATGGAGAGAGAGAGAGAGAGAGAGAGAGAGAGAGGAGGGGGGGACAGAGAGTAGGGAAACGAAGAAGAAGAAGAAGAAATAAAAAGCAGAGAAATATAGGAGGAGAGAGAGAGAGAGAGAGAGAAAGAGAGGGGGAGAGACGAGATGATGTTAATAACATGCACTAGCGCTCCTATTCAAACACTCACCCACCCCACCCCACCCTACCCTACCCTATCCTACCCTAACCCCACACCACCACCACCACCAGAACACACCACACCACACCATAACCACTCCACAACCACACACCCACCCACCCACCCACCCCCCTCTTCAGACGAAGAGCCGTTCATTCGTTCATTCGGCGAGCTGAAGACTCGCGGCGCCAGTCAGTTTGTTCCGACGACTGAGCTTCACAATGCCACAAGCAGACGCCAGTGTGTTTGAATCAACGATAAGAGAGGGAAGGATGGAGGGAGGAGGAGGGGGAGGGGACGGGGGCGGGGGCTGGGTGTGTGTGTGTGTGTGTGTGTGTGGTGGGTGGGTGGGAGGTTAGGGTAGTTTAGAGTCGGGGGATGGGACGCCGTTGTCGCCGCCGACCGATGTCTCGTGTTTAGTTGTCGCCTCTTGTCGACGTTCGCAGTTCTTCTCAACTACTACTGGTAGCAAAGCGCTGGCTCAGAAAGTTGGCTTTGGGGCTTGTTACTTTCGTTTTCGTGTCTTCTTCGTCGTCGTCATCGTCGTTCTCTCTCTCTCTCTCTCTTGATTTGACCATGAAACTACCCCCCCCCCCCAAAAAAAAAAAAACCGGAGTATGGCTGCCTACATAGTGGGGGTAAAAACAGTCATACACGTAAAAGCCCACTCGTGTACATACGAGTGAACGTGGGAGTTGCAGCCCACGAACAAAGAAGAAGAAGAAGAAGAAGACCACGAAAGTGAACCAAAACAAACACTATCGCAAACTACAAATCACGACAAAAAGAAGAAGAAAAAATGTTGCTGAAATCATGCAGGAAAGGATTTTGTTTTTTAAAATAGAAATCTGATGCAAAAGTAAAGAAGAATAAAAAATAAATTAATGAAAAAAAGGTTGGTTGCAAGTGATGTGGGTAAAGAACTTTCGAGACAAAACAAAAGTACGTACTGTTGTCCGCTTCCGGCGGTGAACACGAATGAACGTAAGTTTTCACACAAAAGGTTAACTCTCTCCATACGAACGGCGAAAGAGAAGACGTTAACAGCGTTTCACTCCAATTGCCACCATCAAAATATTGCAAGCGGAAGGCTCTTATACTGAAGAGGTGAATGTTGACAAAGAATACCTCAATTCTGACGACGGAAGCTAAAGGTTGGGTCATTCAAACACCCACTGGACATCCGAGGGGTCTGTGTAGAGGAGAAGAGAGGACTGGCCGTACTGAATGAGTTAAGATGGGTATTGAATATCAGCAGCTACGTAATAAAATTAGACAAAGGAAAATGAAATGAAATAAGATACGATGAAATAGATAAAATGAAATGGAATAAGATAGAATGAAATTAAATGAAATTAGACGAACGCCCACCCCCACCCCCTCCAAAATAAAGGAATAAAAATAAAATAATATAAAATAAAATAAATAAAGTAGAATTGCCCACAAAGCTGCGGAATATAATTCAGAATCCTACTACTGACATAACTGATTAATGATTTAATGTATGGTAATAAACGATTCAAATCAAAACGGGAGAACAGTAATGCTCAGCAGTGAATGCTCGTTATAGTAATGATTTCTGGCACTGTCCCGAAATATCTTTTAGTGGAGTGGTGGCCTAGAGGTAACGCGTCCGCCTAGGAAGAGAGAGAGAATCTGAGCGCGCTGGTTCGAATCACGACTCAGCCGCCGATATTTTCTCCCCCTCCACTAGACCTTGAGTGGTGGTCTGGACGCTAGTCATTCGGATGAGATGATAAACCGAGGTCCCGTGTGCAGCATGCACTTAGCGCACGTAAAAGAACCCACGGCAACAAAAGGGTTGTTCCTGGCAAAATTTTGTAGAAAAATCCACTTCGATAGGAAAAACAAATAAAACTGCACGCAGGAAAAAATACAAAAAAAAAGGGGTGGCGCTGTAGTATAGCGACGCGCTCTCCCTGGGGAGAGCAGCCCGAATTTCACACAGAGAAATATGTTGTGATAAAAAGAAATACAAATACAAATACAAATATCACACACATAATACTAGTTGGCCTTTGCCGGGGAACTATCCCAACGCCGACTGTCTTGAAACCCTCTTGGATGTAACTAGGGCAAGACACTCTTCACCACAATCAAATTCCAGCCCAGAAAGTTGGGACAGGAGTTACCTTCTCTGCTGTTCTGATGGTCACAGTCGGACACGACTGACTATCATACATAATATTATATACTGATGTTGATTGATGGCCTCTCTAGAGGTAACGCGTCCGCCTAGGAAGCGAGAGAGAATCTGAGCGCGCTGGTTCGAATCACGGTTCAGCCGCCGATATTATTTTTCTCCCCCTCCACTAGACCTTGAGTGGTGGTCTGGGCACTACTCATTCGGATGAGACGATAAACCGAGGTCCCGTGTGCAGCATGCACTTAGCGCACGTAAAAGAACCCATGGCAACAAAAGGGTTGTTTCTGGCAAAATTCTGAAGAAAAAATCCACTTCGATAGGAAAAAACAAATAAAACTGCAGGCAGGAAAAAATACCAAAAAAAAAAAATGGGTGGCGCTGTAGTATAGCGACGCGCTCTCCCTGGGGAGAGCAGCCCGAATTTCACACAGAGAAATCTGTTGTGATAAAAAGAAATACAAATACAAATACAAATACAAATACAACCCATCCAGTCAGCCAGCTCTGTTCTTCTACCGATGTTGCTTCGACTCCATTCTGTCAGAACAAAGTCCTTTGGGCAGCGTTCTTCCTCTCTCTCTCTCTCTCTCTCTCTCTCTCTCTCTCTCTCTCTCTCTCTCTCTCTTTTTTTCATGGCTTGCTGTGTGTGTGTGTGTGTATGCGTGCGTGCGTGTGTGTGTGTGAGAGAGAGAGAGAGTGTGTGTGTGTGATGTAGTGTGTGTTTATGTATACCAATTTTTTTGTACAGCGCCTGGAGCCCAGTTTTGAGAATGTGTGTGTGTGTGTGTGTGTGTGTGTGTGTGTGTGTGTGTGTGTGTATTGTGTAGTGTAGTATGTGTTTTTGTGTACCCATTTTTTTTTTTGTACAGCCCAGTTTTGAGAATGGGTGCAGTATAAATTCAAATTAATAAATCATTATCATTACTACTACTGCTACTACTACTACTACTACTACTACTACTACTACTGCTGCTGCTGCTGCTGCTAGAAAGAACTGGGAGCAAGTGTTCTCTGACTGCTGTTTTGGTCTGGAGGAAAATAGTTCTCTCAACATCTCAATCTACCCCGAAGATTGACGCCTGCTTCAGTGACTCCTACGTAGAATAATAAGATAGACTGATTCATTCCTTTTTAAAATATATATATATATATATATATATATATATATATATATATATATATATATATATATATATATATATATATATCAAACTGAACTATGTTTGATTGATGTCATCCTAATTATGTCCATTCCTTATTTACAAAATGAATTAATAAAAATATATACAAGTTTATTTTGTGGGTTTTCTTTTCTTTAATAATTCAATTCAAGCTTCCCTTTTTTTCCGTTTTTAACTCACTTGTGTAAACAAAGTGAGTCTATGTTTTAACCCGGTGTTCGGTTGTCTGTGTGTGTGTGTGTCCGTGGTAAACATTAACATTGACATTTTCTCTGCAAATACTTTGTCAGTTGACACCAAATTAGGCATAAAAATAGGAAAAATTCAGTTCTTTCCAGTCATCCTGTTTAAAACAATATTGCACCTCTGGGATGGGCACAAAATAATAAAAAAAATGAAGCCTAATTATATGCAAACTGCATTTACTGTTATATTCATATTTTTTGTATTCTCTAAACTTGGCACTTTGATCTGATATTCTGACCCAACAACAAGAGCAGTCATTATTATCATTTTTTGTTCAAACAGGAACTTCTTTTGCTAAGCATGGAAGTTTTATTTATTTTGCAAACGTTTTGGTGCAGATAGTAAAAAAAAAAAGGAAATTACTCTGTAATTAATGCTATGGGACTTAATTTGCTTTAAACTGATCTTTCTCATCTTAAAAAGCTTGGATTTTTTTTTTAGTGTATCACAAGTGAGTCTTGAAGGCCTTGCCTCTCTTGTTGTTGTTGCAATCATAATGAGGACTCTGTTAATTAAGCGTGGGTTTTGGAGCTGCCTAAAGTCACAAGATTTCTGAGACTGCTTTGGGCATCTTCGCTTTGTTTCAGGTAGAATATGAACACTGTATTAATTTTCCTTTCTTTCTAAAGCGCTTGTCATCTTTGATACATTTCATTTACTATTTGATAGTATGATGTGTTTTATGAAAAAAAAAATTAAAAAAATAAAAAAGCAAACGTTGCTCAAGTTGAACATATAAAAAGAACAC
>NC_134888.1:20119348-20134348 GCF_041734735.1 Babylonia areolata | reverse complement strand
AACATAAAAACGAAACGTGATGTTACCATAACAACGGACACCAAACACAAAGCGAAACGTGATGTTACCATACCAATGGACACCAAACACAAAGCAATTCGTGATTTCAACAGCCCATCGAATACCAAAAAATTGAATCGAAACAGTACTAAAAGCACACAGAGTGTCCATTTAAATGACCTTGTTTTATAAAAGTAATACTGAACTCGATAGTAACCTGCTCTGTAACTGTTTCGCGATTCAATGTCCACAAATAGATAAATAAAAAAAAATAAAAAAAACAACAACAAAGAAACGAATGAATAAATGGATAAACAGATAAATAAGTAAATAAATAAATAAATAAATAAATATAACAAATAAATAAATAGACAAGAATTTTTCATGGCTCTGAGATATTTCGCGATTCAATGGCTACAGACGGACGACTAAATAAATAAATGAATAAATAGATAATAAATAAATAAATAAATAAATAAATAAATAAATAACCGAACAGATAGATAGATGAATCAATAAATAACTAAGATCAACAAACAAACAGACAAGACTTTTTAACGGCTCTGAAAATTAATGTTTTCAATGCGATTTCAATGCCCATAGACAGATAGATAGATAAATAAATATTAAATGAATGAATACAGAATATCATTCATACATGCCTCTGTCGAGTATAATGATTATCTATTTTGGTTTGCAGACTTCAGCAGCCTCTTCATCTCAACAACGGATATAATTATATGTATGGGAGGATCTTCTTCTTCTTCTTCTTCTTCTTCTGCGTTCGTGGGCTGCAACTCCCACGTTTACTCGTACGCACACGAGTGGGCTTTTACGTGTATGACAGTTTTTACCCCCACCGTGTAGGCAGCCATACTCCGTTTTTCGGGGGTGGGGGGTGTATGGGAGGATCAGTCTTGACGAGCTAAGCTGTACCTTGAGAGACCACTGCGGAGAATCCCCTCACCACCCAACGCCCCCCCCCCCACCCCCACCCCCCACCCCCACATCGTCTCACTGAATTTTTTGTCCCCCTTAATGTGGGTTCATTTCCACCTATATTCATGGCTTTGTGTGTGTGTGTGTGTGTGTGTGTGTGTGTGTGTGTGTGTGTGTGTGTGTGTGTGTGTGTGTGTGCGATTTAAATATATGTATTCCTGTACCTCCTTTTCAAATAGGCCGTTGGCCTTGCCGTAAATTATTATTTCTGAAGTTTAGGTTCTGAATACTGAACTCTCTCTCTCTCTCTCTCTCTCTCTCTCTCTCTCTCTCTCTCTCTCTCTTCTCTCACGCGCGCGCACACACACACACACACACACACACACACACACATACACACACACGCACGCGCACGCGCGACACAACACGGTAGAGAGAGAGGGGGAGTCACAGACAGATAGACAGACAGAGGCAAAGAGGCAGAGAAATAGAGACATACAGAGAAACAGCCAGCCAGCCAGAGACAAAGAGAGACAAAGAAAGACAGGCAGAGAAACAAAGACAGAGATAGACAGACAGACAGACAGAGACAGAATGAGAGGGGTAGAGAGAGATACACAGACATGTTTCATTCTGTCTTATGAACTTGAAGGTTTCATGACATTAAAAAATATTCTGTTCTATTCTATTCTATTCTATTTTATTCTATTCAGGCAGAGAAACAGGCAGAGGCAGAGAAACACAGATAGAAAGAGACAAACAGAAAAAAAAACACACACACACAAAAAAAACAGACAGACAGAGAGACAAATGGATAGAGAGACAAAGACAAAGAGACAAAGACACAGACAATGAGACAGAGATAGAGAGACAGACAGACAGACAGACCGCCAGACAGAGAAGCAGAGAGAGAGTGAGGGAAAGAGAAAGGGAGAGACAGAGAGAAACAGACAGACAGAGGCAGAGAGAGAGAGAGAGAGAGAGAGAGACATACAAAGAGATAGAGCCAAGACATACAGAGAGACAGAGACAGAGACAGATAGACAGGCAGACAGAGAGACAGATATAGAGACAGACAAGCTGACACAGAAAAAGAGGTACAAAAAGTGGGATGAGTGAGGGGGGAGATAGAGAGAGAGAGAGAGAGAGAGAGAGAGAGAGAGACAGACAGACAGACAGACAGACAGACAGAGAAAGAAAGAGACAGAAAGACAGAGAGACAGAGACACAGTGAAATGAAGAGAGAGAGAAGAATGAGAGACAGAGAGATATGGAGAGAGACAGAGAGAGGGAAAGAGAGAGAGGGGGAGAGAAACGGGGGTAGGGAAAGAGAGAGAGAGAAAAAGAAGAATGAGACAGAGATATATGGAAAGAGACAATGAGAGAGAAAGAGGAGAGAGAGAGAGGGGAGGAGAGAGGGAGAGATAGGGAAGGAGAGAGAGTGTGTGAGAGAGAGACAGGGAAAGAGAGAGAGAGAGTAAGAGAGAGACAGACAAAGAGAGAAGAATGAGAGACAGAGAGATATGGAGAGAGACAATGAGAGAGAGAGAGAGAGAGGAGAGAGAGGGGGAGAGAGAGAAAGAGAAAGAGAGAGAGATAGAGGGAGAAAGAAAGAAGAAGAAGAGACAGAAAGATGGGCAGAGACGATGAGAGAGAGAGGGGGGGGGAGAGAGAGAGGGGAGAGGGAGAGAGTTGTAGGGAAAGAGAGAGAGAGAGATAGGGAAAGACAGAGAGAGAGTTGTAGGGAAAGAAAGAGAGAGTTGTAGGGAAAGAAAGAGAGAGATAGGGAAAGAGAGAGAGAGTTGTAGGGAGAGAGAGAGAGAGTTGTACGGAAAGAGAGAGAGAAAGAGATATGGAAAGAGAGAGAGAGAGAGAGAAGAGAGAAAAGAGTGGAGGAGAGAAGATAAGTTCTCTTCATAAAAAAAAAGAATAAAAAAAGAAAAGAAAATGGACGACGTTAGAGTCGACACGGATCACACGTATATAGCTCTCTCTCTCTCTCTCTCTCTCTCTCTCTCTCTCTCTCTCTCTCTCTCTCTCTCACACACACACACACACACACACACACACACACACACACACACACACATGAAAAGAAAAAAGGGAGAGAAAATGAAAAGGGTAGGGGGGTGGGGGTGGGGGGGGTGGAGAGAAAAAAACAGGGGGAGGGGGGGGGACTTTTTTTTTTTTCTTCCACACCACTGACCACAGTTAGTAACTGAAAATTAATGGACAAATCGGGGACAGGATCAAGTGTCTCTTACCGCGAAAGCAGAAAATATAAAGTGACTGGGAATCTTGGTGGGGAGGTGTGTGTGTGTGTGTGTGTGTGTGTGTGTGTGTGTAGAGGGTGGGTGGGAGGGCGTGCGGTAGCGGGAGTGGATGGTGGTGGCAATAGTGGTGGTTTGAGGAGAGAGAGAGAGAGAGGGGTGGGGGGGGGGTGTATGTATAGGATTGGGCTTGAGCGTGGGTTGTGGAGAGTATAGGTGGTGGGTAGGTGGGGGTTTAAGAGCTGGGGGAGGGGGAGGGGGATAGGAATGGGTATTTTTAATGAGGGTGGGGGATTGGAATGGTAGTTTCATAAATGTCAAGCATGAATCAATTGATTTTTTTTTTTTTTTTTTTTTTTGACAGTTGGGTGGTAAGGGGTGTTAGGCAAGACAGACACAGACAGAGAGAGAGAGAGAGAGAGAGAGGCGAGGAAAGAGAGCGAGAGAGACAGAGAGATATAGACAGAACTGTGACTCAGATAAAAAAAAAAATTTTCATGTTGTTGCTGAGTTGAGAGAGAGTAAAAGACACACACACACACACAGAGAGAGAGAGAGAGAGAGAGAGAGAGAGAGAGAGAGAGAGAGAGAGAGAGAGAGAAACAAGAAAGACAGAGACAGAAAGAGTAACGGTTATTTCTGGTTTGAAAAAAAAAATTGAAAGAATAAATGAATATTTTCATTAGACATGTTGTCACCCTTCGTAATCAATCAATCGGGCACTGAATGAAATGGAAACTGATATCGCTTATCCTCGGTCGGAGACCATGCTCCAAGCGTTTTAAAAGCACAGGGTCATTTGCATAACAGGCTGGATGCCAACCTGGATTGAGCCGACTGACTCGACGTCTACCACTGGGCGCTCATCACTCGTTTCCTATGTCGTCATTCAATCAGATTTCAGGCACGCACACATAAAACACTCAGACAAACATGTAACATTTTCGAACCGGCATCGAACCCAAGATACCCAGCCCAGATTTTTCTCTTTTTTTTTCTTCTTTTTTTTTCTTTTCCTTTTTTTTTTCTGTCCCATCATCTGTACTGTTCCTATGGCATTGCCCCCCCCCCCTGACCCTCCACCCCCACCCCTCGCCTCTCTTTTTGTGTCCCCCGTACACAGCCACACCCACCTTTGCCTACAGCGCACCTAGTGTCAGATGTCTACAGGGAGCCACCCATTCTAGGTCGTCAAGAGGCCACACACCAGCGGAGACCCTGCACTGTTGCTGCTGCTGCTGCTGCTGAGTCACTTAGGTTCAGAGTTCAAAGTTTCAGAGTTTGTTTATTCCCATTAACTCTTTTGAGTCATAGAGAAACAAGGAAACATGACAATAACAGGATGAATGTCACAGAGGAAGAGCGAAGATAATTTAAAAAGAAGAAACAAAAGGGGGGATAATACAAATGGGGGGAAAATAAAATGAAATAAAAGGCCAAATGTAATCATCAGTCTGGTACAATGCAATAGGAATAGACAAATGCACAGATCACAACTTAGATTTACAATACGGCTCTGTATCTGACTAGTTGAGCCTGAACTGGGAACTGGGGGTGATGTTCAATAGTGCTTATCTTGTCCAGCACCATCTGCTAAGCCACCTACTGATAGCAAATTGTCACGGAGCCAGACTGAGTGAGTACTCTCCCTTGCGAGTTAAGGGTAGAGATTTTTTCCGATCTCCCAAGGTCAACATAATCATGTGCAGACCTGTTAGGAGTCTGAACCCCCCTTCGCGTGTAATATGCATGCAGAAGCTCAAAATACGCTCGTTAAAGATCCTGTAATCCATGTCAGCGCTCGGTGGGTTGTGGAAGAAAGAACATACCCAGCATGCACACCTCAGAAAAAAAAAAAAAAAAAACGAAGCATGGCTGCCTACATGACGGGCGGTTGTGGAGAAGAACAAAGTGCAGGCGAAAGGTAGTCACTCCTGACCTTGTCCCTGTCCTCAACGGAAACTGACCACCGGACAACAACAAACACAAAAAGCGGATCAGTACTTGTTGGAAGGACACTACAGATGCCGTGCAGATATAATACAGGTAGGTCGGTCAGCCCAGATTGTGATAGATACTACGGTGAAGGGTTATCACCTATCGACCGTGTCTTTGTGTGTGTGTGTGTGTGTGTGTGTGTGTGTGTTGTTTTTGTCGTTTTTTTTTTTTCTGAAACACGTGAGAGGGATCAGTGTACTTTGTTACCCCCCACCCCCACCCCACCCCACCCCACTTTCGCTTCACCTTCCCCCTCTCACCGCACCCCCTAACCCCTACCCACGACACTCCCCACCCCCCCTGCACCCCCCACCCCCCCCAGCCCACTTGTCCAGACATTGTGCAGATTTTCTTCTCTTCTCGTCTTCTGTCTCCTCCTCCTCTTCCTCCTCCTCCTCTTCTTCTTCTCTCCAAATTGCTGATTACCATAAATATTACCGGCCATTGTTAAGTCTCGTGAAGTCTCGTCAGCTCTCTGCGGGAGTCACATGACAGATCACCCTCCTGGCCAACCGCCCACTACCCCCTTCCCTCCCAACCCTCCCAATCTATTCCCCCTCACCACCTCCCCCCCCCCCTCGTCCTCCAACACCCTTCAATCCCCCCCCACCCCCTACCCCTTCGCTTCCTGTTCCTATGTCAGTGACTGTTAGTGACGACAAACACACACACACACACACACACACACGTACGCATGCACGCACACACACACACACACTCACGTACGCATGCACGCACACACATACACTCACCTACGTACGCATGGACGCACGCGCGCGCGCGCACACACACACACACACACACACACACACACACACGTACGTACGCATGGACGCACGCACGCACACACACACACACACTCACGTACGTACGCATGGACGCACACACACACACACACACACACTCTCTCTCTCTCTCTCTCTCTCTCTCTCTCTCTCTCTCTGTCTACGTCTTTGTCTCTCTGTCTCTCTGTCTCTCATTCTCTGTCTCTGTCTGTCTCTGTCTCTCTCTCTCTCTCTCTCTCTCTCTCTCTCTCTTTCTCTGTATGTCTCTCTGTACTGTGTCTGTCTCTTGTCTCTTTTAGGAAGCGCTTATTTCTTTCTTTCTTTCTTTTCTTTCTTTCCTTCTTTCTTTCTTTCTTTCCGTACAGTTACTCGCATTTCACGAAGTGGCGGGGCATTGTGATCTTCTTCGGGGGCAAGTCCGTGCAACAAGCGCCGCCCTGTCAGTCAATAGGAAGGACCGCACTTCAAAGAACCTGTTAATCAGCGTGCGTCCGCCGATTAGACCCCTGTTGCACCTGTGACAGTACCCTACCCGGGGTAGGGGTTGGGGGTAGGGGTAGGAGTAGGGGTAGGGAGTGTTTTGGGTGACGAGGGAGTGTGTGTGTGTGTGTGTGTGTGTGTGTGTGTGTGTGTGTGTGTGTGTGTGTGTGTGTGTTTGGGGTTACGGGGTGGGGCTGGAGGTGGGTGTTGGAAGGAGGAAGTATGTAATTTCACTGTGTCTGCGAGGTGATGGATTAGCGAGCAATAAAAAAAAAAGAAAGAAAGAAAGAAAAAGGAAAAAAAAAGGCGCATGTGGATTAAATTAAAGAGTCGGTGGCCGCTCTTAAACACCTTGACGCCGACGCCTAGAGAGAGAGAGAGACAGAGAGAGAGAGAAAGAGAGAGACAGAGAGAGAGACAGAGGCATAAGCAGAGACAGAGAGACAGAGACAAAGAGAGAGACAGAGACAGAGAGACAGACAGAGACATAGAGACAGACAGAGAGACACAGAGAGACAGAGAAAGAGACAGAGACAGAGAAAGACAGAGACATAGAGACAGACAGAGACAGAAAGAGAGAGACAGAGACAGAGAGACAGACAGAGACAGAGAGAGACACACACACACAGAGACAGAGACATAGACAGAGACAGAGAGAGAGAGAAACAGAGAGACAGAGAGAGATAAAGAAAGAGACAGAGAGAGAAACAGAAGACAGACATTCAGAGACAGAGAGACAGACAGACAGACACAGAGAGAGAGAGAGACAGAAAGAGAGAGAGAAAGAGACAGAGACGTACAGAGACAGAGACACTGAGAGAGAGAGAGAGAGAGAGAGAGAGAGAGAGAGAGAGAGAGAGAGGTGGGGGGAGGCAAAAGGTCGACTCGGTGCTCGACACGATGCGCGGTGAATTGACTTGAAAACTGATCGCCTCCCCCACCCCCCACCCCCCTCCCCCTCACACACACACACACACACACCTCCACTACCCTCGTTTCCTAGTTCGGAATTTGAAACACGACAGCTCCTCCTCCGACGAAAGGCCTTCCGCCGTTCCCTCACATCCACCCGCACCCCCACCCCCCCCCACCCCCAATCCCCAACTCCAACCCCCCCGCGCCCCCTCCCCCACAACTACCCCCCAAAGCCCCCCCCCCACCTCCACCCTCCCCCCCCCCCAACACACACACACACACACACACACACACACACACTACACCTAAAATGGTTCGTACCGACTCACACCCACCTTCCGCAGACTGTTTAATATTCGTAGCCTCCGCATTTTGTGGACTATCACTGTATTCTTTGTAGGGGCGATCTGTCAAAACACTACATCAACCGGGCCTTTCTTTCTACCTAGTTTCACTTTTCGTCCGCCCGTTCGGCTATTTTTATTTTATTTTTTTTTTATTTTTTTTTTGAAGGGGGTGGGGTAGGGTTATGGGATGTGGGGTGTGTGGTAGAGGGTTGGGGGGGGGGGGTTCGGGTGGGGTGGGGGGGGGGGGGGCTGCCAAAATAATGGTGATTGTTGTCTTTCATACGATATAGCGGCGCCGTGCGCGAATAAGATGATTTGAATACGGAGGGACGCGTATGGCGATGGTTTGTTGAAGTGCGAGAGCTGGAGATAGCGGCGTGGACAATGGGTGCAGATATATATATATATATATATATATATATATATATATATATATATATATATATATATATATATATATATATATATATATATATGCTGATTGCGATAGGGTGACATTGATAAATCACGCTCTCTCTCTCTCTCTCTCGAGGGTCATTGAGGGTTGTTGTTGTTTTTTTTCTGTTTGTTTGTTTGTTTGTTTGTTTCTTTGTATCCCTTTCCTTTTTATTTGCCATATACATCTACTCTAAATACCTGTTTGACGCGAGGCTTTGACAACACTACAGCGCCAACCATTAAAAAAAAAAAATCCTGCGTGCAGTTTTATTTGTTGTTTTTTTCTATCGAAGTGGATTTTTCTACAGAATTTTGCTAGGAACAACCCTTTTATTGACGTGGGTTCTTTTACGTGCGCTAAGTGCATGCTAGCACACGGGACCTCGGTTTATCGTCTCATCCGAGGGGGGGGGGGGGGGGGGGGGGCTAGAGGAGAAAATATCGGTGGCTGTGCCTTGATTGGAACCAGCGCGCTCAAATTCTCTCGCTTCCTAGTCGGACGCGTTACCTCTAGGCCATCACTCCTCCATTGAGCATTCGCTGGCTTTCTCTTTCCCCACAATGTTTTTTCTCCAAAGAAAGAAAAAGAGCTAGCCTGCAAGCGATAGTAATTGTTTTCAGACAACAAATTTTCATTTTGCTACTGGAGATCATACATGGGTTACGGAAACTAGAGGAGTGTCATCTCTCAAAGTGTTGAAACAAGTGCTGGGTTGTGTTGTTGTTGGGTTTTTTTTGTGTGTGTGTTTTTTTTTTTCGCCTGAAAGCCGATTCGTAACAGACCTAATCAAACAGTGTAAGGAATCTGTATACGTATGTTGATCGTTTATTCATTTATGTTGGGACAGATCCTGCAGGTGACAAAACTGTGCATATAGTGAACAGTTCAGCATTGGTATGAAGCGCACAACTGACAGGTGATGGGCGTGATATTTTATTATTATTGTCATTACTACTACCTTTTTTTTATCATAATTATTATTTATTTATTTATTTTATTACTTATTATTTATTTATGTAAGCTTCTCTATATTTTTTTTTTCTCAAGGCCTGACTAAGCGCGTTGGGTTACGCTGCTGGTCAGGCATCTGCTTGGCAGATGTGGTGTAGCGTATATGGATTTGTCCGAACGCAGTGACGCCTCCTTGAGCTACTGAAACCGAAACTGAAACTCATTCATTTATTTATTTCTAGTCTGTTCATCTAAGATGATGTGTACCGACTCACACCCCCCGCTCCAAAGACTGTTTAATATTCGTAGCCTCCGCATTTTGTGGACTGTCTACTGTATTCTTTTGTAGGGGCGATCTGTCAAAACACTACATAAACTGAGGCTTTCTTTTCTGCCTAGATTAAACTCCCCTTGTTCCCGTAACCTATGTATGATCTTCAAGAAGCGAAATGAAATTTTGTTGTCTGAAAACAGTTACTGTTGCTTGTATGCTAGCTCCATTCTTTCTTTGAAGAGAAAGATAGTGGGGTAAGAGAGAGCCAGCGAATGCTCATAATAATGGTGGTGATAATAATGATGATAATAATAATAATGATGATAATAAGCATCATCATCATCATCATAATGGTGATAATAATAATAATAATAAGCATCATCATCATCATAATGGTGATAATAATAATAATAATAATAATAATAATAATAATGCTGAGAGAATGGGCAGAGAGAGAGAGAGAGAGAGAGAGAGAGAGAGAGAGAGAGAGGATGTTATATATATATATATATATATATATATATATGGAAAGAGAGAGACAGAGACAGACACACACACAGAGAGAGAGAGAGAGAGAGAGAGAGAGAGAGCAAATTCAACTCCCAACCCCCGAACCTCCTACCCCCACCTCCCACACCCCCCACATCCCCATCCCATATCCCTATCACACCCCTTCCATTAAAAAAAAAAACTACAGAAAAAAACAAAAAACACAAACAACAAAAAACACGTGAATAAAAGCAGCAGCAACAACAACAACAAAAACAATCAATTTCACATCAATATAATGCTGATACGTATGTTGAGATCTTTAATTTGAAATCGTTCTTTCATGCAAACCAGCAAGCATTGGAGAGTAACTTTCTCCGATGTTTCCGCGCCCTGCCCATGTGTAAAATGGGTACCTACCTGATTTAGCTCGGGAGATGTCTAAACGGCACCTGAAGGAGAGGATTGGGCCCCGCCGTCATATGCCGATCTCTAGACACAGTGGATATATAGATTCATTGCCCCTTTAACAGTTCAGATACTCAACTTTTGTGTGAATTAATGGTGCATTTTTTTTTTCATTGTTGTTGGGTAAAGAAAGTATGTATTGTGTTATGGCATATTATGGAAATGATTATTTTTTTTGGTGGAATGGTGTGTTGTTGCTTTTTGTTTCTTTCTTTGTTGTTGTTGTTGATTCTTTGTTTTTGTGCTTTTTGTGTGTGTGTGTGTGTTTTTTGGTGTGTTTTTTTGGTTTGTGTGTGTGTGTGTGTGTGTGTGTGTGTGTGTGTGTGTGTGTGTGTGTGTGTGTGTGTGTGTGTGTTTGTTTGTTTTTTTTCTGTTTGTGTTTTTCCTATCGAAGTGGATTTTTCTACATAATTTTGCCAGGAACAACCCTTTTGTTGCCGTGGATTCTGTCTCTCACCCCCTATCTCTCTATTTCTGTATCTCTCTCTCTCTCTCTCTCTCTCTCTCTCTCTCTCTCTCTCTCTCTCTCTGTCTACATCTCTCTCTCTCTCTCAGTATCTTTCTCTCTCAAACAAACACACACAAACAGAAGCACACAGAAACAGACACAGACGTACACGCACATGAACACACACGCACGCACGCACGCACGCTCACACACTGTGCGCAGGTACCACTATTATTATTATCCTCAAAGAACACTTGTCCTTCTCCACAGGTCTTGAGACAGGCGGACTCAATTTTTGCTGAGGGCGCCTCAAAACGATAGGGCGAATAAAGTGGCACCTCCAGCACCCTAAATATAACCCAGAAGACAGATACCATTTGCTGGAACGACGGGAACAGGTCAAGATCTTCCGCCTCAGGACTGGACACAACCGCCTGCTCCACCACATGCACACAAAATTTGGCATTGGGCAGAGTGGAGAGTGCCCTTGTGGTGAGGGACCAATGACAACCGACCACATCCCTCAAGACTGTATAACGCATGCAGCATCCTGGAGGAAGTACTGGCCAACACCAAACAGCAGTGGAAGCCAAGCTGTACGGCACCCTGGAGGAGCTGCGACGGACGGCAGCCTTCATCGAGGACACCGGACTGCTCATCTAACGGGAGGCGAACGAGGAAGAAGAAGAAGAAGCCTCTAGGAACACTTGTCATTCCCCCACAGGTATTGAGAAAGGCGGACTCTTCTTCTTCTTCTGCGTTCACTCGTATGCACACGAGTGGGCTTTTACGTGTATGACCGTTTTTACCCCCGCCATGTAGGCAGCCATACTCCGTTTTCGGGGGTGTGCATGCTGGGTATGTTCTTGTTTCCATAACCCACCGAACGCTGACATGGATTACAGGATCTTTAACGTGCGTATTTGATCTTCTGCTTGCATATACACACGAAGGGGGTTCAGGCACTAAGCAGGTCTGCACATATGTTGACCTGGGAGATCGGAAAAATCTCCACCCTTTACCCACCAGGCGCCGTCACCGTGATTCGAACCCGGGACCCTCAGATTGACAGTCCAACGCTTTAACCACTCGGCTATTGCGCCCGTCGACAGGCGGACTCGATTTTGCTGTATCAAAACGACCAGCCTGACACAGAGACCAGATCATGAACAAAATGAAAAACCAAGTAAGCAATGAGGGAAGTCAGCCGCTTTTTTTTTTTTTTTTTTTTTTTTTTTTTAACTCTTTTCTTTCTTTTTATTTTAACACACAGACACACGCAACAAAACTGAGTACGCAAGCGAATTGGAAATAGGCTCAAATCTGCATCACCGCTTTCAGTGATAGGCGAATCGGTCGGGAATAGGCGAAATGGGACGATATCCCCAACCCCCTTCCCCTGTCCTTCTCTCCCCCCCCCTCCCCCGACTCACCACCTACCCCCTACGCCCCCACCTCCCACCCACCCCTCTCCCGAACCCCAATATCCCACACCATCCATCCCAATCCTCACAAACCCCCAACATAAAGTGTAACCTTTCAGGCTGTCTTTGGGGAAGGATTAGACTTGACTGACAACGCCAAACGTGGATTGGGGGAGCGAGGGGGGGCGGGGGGGGGGGGGGGGGGGCGTGGGGGGGTTATGGGTAGGGTAGTGTGTGTGTGTGGGGGGTGGGGGTGAGGGTGTTGTGGAGATTAGACGGAGAAGGGGGATGGGGTGTGGGGGGTGTAGAGAGTGGGAGTGGTGGTAGGAGGGTTAGGTTTGTGGGAGAAGTGGGGGGGGGGGGAGGGGTACACAGAAGGCCAGCCAGTGCATATCCTGGGAAGCAGACTGTCTGAGGTCTGTATGTCTGGCACCACCACCACCACCACCACGACAGCTAGCATACTTATCTACGTTTCCATTTCGTTTTTGACTGAATGAAACTGAACTAGAATGGCACAGGAAACGAATGATGAGCGCCCCGATGGCAGCTCTCAGTCAGTCGGCTCTACCCAGGTAGACAGCCTGTTGTGCAAATAAATTCTTCTTGTTTGTAAAAGCGCTTAGAGCTTGGTCTCTGACCGAGGATAGGCGATAGATAAGTATCCGTATCATCATCATCATCATCATCATCATCATCACCATCATCTACACTGCACCACGTCTATTCAGAAAACTCAAAAAAAAATAAAAAAAAAAGGCATAGTCCTTGTTCTTGATCTTCCCCTTATCGTTCAGGTTTTTTTTTGTGTGTTTTTTTCTTTTTTTTTTTGTTTTGTTTTGTTTTTTTTTTCTTTCTTTCTATTTTTTTTCTTTCGTTTTGTCGTTAATTCTGTCTTTCTTTCTGTCATTTGCTCAGTGATTCTTTCTTTCTTTCTTCTTTCTTTCTTTCTTTTTTCTTTCTTTCTTTCTTTCTTTCTTCCTGTCTTTCGTTATTCATCATTTTTTTTTAGTCGTTTTCCTCTTCATGTGTTTTGTTTGTTTGGTCGTTTCTTCTTTCTTCTTTTCTGTCTGTCTCTCTTTTCTTTTCTTTTCTTTCTTTCTTTTTCTTTTTTTTTATCCCGTGCTTGTTCCTCCCTCTCCTATCACCAACCACCCTCACCGCCTTCTTCTTCTTCTTCTTCTTCCTCCTCCTCCTCCTCCTCCTCCTTCTTCTTCTTCTTCTTCTTCTTCTTCTTCTTCTTCTTCTTCTTCTTCTTCTTCTTCTTCTTCTTCTTCTTCTTCTTTGTCCTCGTCGTCGTCGTCGTCGTCGTCGTCTCCATGTTCTTCTTACCGTTTTTTTTTTCTCTACCTCCTCCTTCCCTCCTCATCCCCCTCCACCTTCATATCCTTCTTGTCCTTCTTCTTTGTTGTCGTCTTCTTCTCGTTGTTCTTGTTGTTCTTGTTGTTCTTGTTTTTCGTGTTCTTGCTTCTTATGTCTTCTTGTTGTTCTGATCTTTGTTGTCTTCCGCTGCTGTTCTTGATCTTCTTGCTGTTCTGTCTTCTTGTCTTGTCCTCTGATCTTCTTGTTGTTCTTGTTCTTGATCTTCTTGTTCTTGATTTCTTGTTGTCTTGATCTTTTGATCTTCTCGTTGTTCTTCTCTGTCTTGTGTTCTTGATCTTGTTGTTCTTCTGTTCTTGCTGTTCTTGATCTTGTTCTTCTGTTCTTGCTGTTCTTGATCTTGTTGTTCTTCTGTTCTTCTGTTCTTGATCTCTTGTTCTTGATCTTTTTGATTTTCTTCTTGTTGTTCTTGATCTCTTGCTGTTCTTGATCTTCTTGTTGTTCTTCCTGTTCTTGCTGTTCTTGATCTTCTTGTTGTTCTTCTCGTTGTTCTTGATCTTCTGGTTGTTCTTCCTGTTCTTGCTGTTCTTGATCTTCTTGCTGTTCTTGATCTTCTTGTTGTTCTTCCTGTTCTTGATCTTCTTGTTGTTCTTGTTGTTCTTGATCTTCTTGTTGTTCTTGATCTTCTTGTTGTTCTTGCTGTTCTTGATCGTCTTGTTGTTCTCGTTGTTCTTGATCTTCTTGTTGTTCTTGATCTTCTTGTTGTTCTTGTTGTTCTTGATCTTCTTGTTGTTCTTGATCTTCTTGTTGTTATTGCTGTTCTTGATCTTCTTGTTGTTCTCGTTGTTCTTGATCTTCTTGCTGTTCTTGATCTTCTTGTTGTTCTTGATCTTCTTGTTGTTCTTGTTGTTCTTGATCTTCTTGCTGTTCTTGATCTTCTTGTTGTTCTTCCTGTTCTTGCTGTTCTTGACCTTCCTGTTGTTCCTGATCTTCTTGCTGTTCTTGGTCTTCTTGTTGTTCTTGATCTTCTTGCTGTTCTTGGTCTTCTTGTTGTTCTTGATCTTCTTGCTGTTCTTGATCTTCGTGTTGTTCTTGCTATTCTTGATCTTCTTGCTGTTCTTGATCGTCGTGTTGTTCTTGCTGTTCTTGATCTTCTTGTTGTTCTTGCTGTTCTTGATCTTCTTGTTGTTCTTGATCTTCTTGCTGTTCTTGATCTTCGTGTTGTTCTTGCTATTCTTGATCTTCTTGCTGTTCTTGATCGTCGTGTTGTTCTTGCTGTTCTTGATCTTCTTGTTGTTCTTGCTGTTCTTGATCTTCTTGTTGTTCTTGATCTTCTTGTTCTTGATTTTGTTGTTGTTCTTCTTGATCTTGTTCTTCTTCTTGTTCTTGTTCTTGTTCTTCTTGATCTTCTGGTTGTTCTTTTTCAACTTGTTCTTCGTTTACTTGTTGTTGT
>NC_134888.1:20106848-20111848 GCF_041734735.1 Babylonia areolata | reverse complement strand
AATTGCATGCTTTTAAACAAACAAAAATCGACTCAATTATCTGACAGCAATTAACACACAAAGGATTTCTGAACGCCAAAGGGTTAAGGTCTGCGAATCCTGGCGTGGCGCGCCAATGAAACACAGGAAGCGTTCCAAAATCAGGCCCAGTCATGGGAGATAATTAGTTAAGGATCGGTTTTTCTGTCTGAGAGGGAGATAAGCGCCGTCTTTCGTCACCTGTTGCGGCCCTTTTCTTCCGACCAAGCTGTTGCTTTTGAATTAACTTGTTTCCGTTGGAAGACTTTGAGACCCTTCCTTTTTCGCTCCTCATCCCCCACCCCCACCACACACCCCCACCTCCAGCCGCACACACCCCAATCCCGACACCAGCAACCCCCCGCCCCCCACCCTCTACACCCCCCCCCCCCACCACCGCCCCCACTCCCCTGCCCCCCCCACCCCCCAAAAAGAAAAAAAAAAGCCAGCTATTTTGTATCACCTGATCGGTCTTTATTCTAGCTTAGAGTTTCTAGAAGTATTCCCTCCACCCACTCCACAAACATGCACTCTCCCGATATCCCCTCCCCCACTCCGCCCTCCTGTGCCCATCCCCACCTCTGAAAAGAAGATAATTATAACTAACTAACTCACTCACTCACTCACTCAGTCCAATCACTCATTAATTAGATTTTTTTTTTTTTAAATCGTTTTGATCAACCAATGAATCAAATTCTGCGTTGAACTTAATATACCGAATGTGATAAGAAACTCTAGGGAGAGCTGGGCAGTACAAGATCTTCAGAGAAGAAGCCCCTCTTAGTCAAGGGTTTCGGCCCTTAATGAATTGATTGATAAATTAACTAAACGTTCGCTGAACACGAATATGCCCATATGACACATATACACTGGTATAATGTTTTGGTGGGGGACATTTTGCTTACCAGATACAAATGAGTGCTATTTTCATCGAAGGTTTTTACAGTACTAAAAAATGAATGTTTATCTCTGTGTGTATGTGTCGGTTTAGTAATTAGATTAATGAACTGAGGCAAGCTGACCTTTCACCTCTTCGCGTCCAGACACCCAGAGACCTCTGACGATGACGTGTGTGTGCGTCATGAATAAATTGACCTCTACTTCCTGAGCACTCAGATGATGATGATGATGATGATGACAATTTTTCTTCTTCTTCTTCTTCTTCTTCTTCTTCTTCTTCTTCTTCTTCTTCTTCTTCTTCTTCTTCTTCTTCTTCTTCTTCTTCTTCTTCTTCTTCTTCTTCTTCTTCTTCTTCTTCTTCTTCTTCTTCTTCTTCTTCTCATCATCATTGTTATCATAATTATTACGACGATGATGATGAATGATTATGATAATAATGATTACAATAATAATGACGATGATGATGATAACATGGATGATTAGATAATAATAGAAAGAAGAAGAAAGAGAAGAAGACCACCACCACCACCACTACTACTACTACTACTACTACTACTACTACTACGACTACTACTACTTATGATGACGTTGATGACAATGATGAGAAGAAGAAGATTAGTCGTCAGGAATATCATTATCATCATCATTATTATTGTTATCACTATTATTATCATCATCGTCGTTATTAGTATTATTATTATTATTGTAATCAAGAAGCCTCTTACTCACGTGTACTGTCATAATGTAAGGACATGCTACAGGACTGCTGCAGCTGTTGAGAAGAGGCAGGCCAGAAAGTCACGGGCAAACAAGCTCCCTGACAATGATATGCCTGTCTTTGTCTTCCCCAACTGTCAGCGAACATTTCGTGCGCAGATTGGACTATTCAGCCATCTGCGCACTCACAGATAGATTCATGAGCACCCCCCCCACCCCCCACCCCCCCACCACCACCACCCTCCCCCCACCCCCCCAGCTGGATGACAACGATGGTCATCATCGATCTCGATGGACACACACCACCACTGTCATAATGTAAGGACATGGTACAGAGGGGGGAGGGAGGGGGGGATGGTTCGTAGACGATGAAAGGGGGATCGGGGGGGTTTGGGGGGGGGGGGAAGGAAGGAGGTGTAGGAAAGGTGGGGGAGGTTGGGGGCGGGGGCGAGAGAAACTTCGACGCAACCAGATTCGATGTGGAGACTAATTATTCTGTTGATTAACGTCTACAAGGGATGATCGATTGCTAAGCTATTGTTGGGAAGAGTGATTGTTGTGGAAAAAGATGGATGATGATGATGATGACTTACGCAAAGTTGCTTGTGTGTGTGTGTGTGTGTGTGTGTGTGTGTGTGTGTGTGTCGGGGTGGGTGTGGGGGGGGGGAATTAATGGTGATTGCACACACACAAATTATTGTTGCAAAGCAATAATTGTTGCCTCTGGTTTATATATGCGTCAAAAAAAATATTGCCCTTGTTTTATGGCATTTGCTGAATGAGAAAGAAAGAAAGAAAGAAAGAAAGGAAGAAAAGAGGGGAGAAAGGAGACAGAGAAAACAGAGGGAGAGAAAAGATGAACAGATTTGGCCGCTGATTCCTTTTTAAGGGTTGTGTGTGAGTGTGTGTGTGTGTGTGTGTGTGTGTGTGTGTGTGTGTGTGTGTGTGTGTGTGTGTGTGTGTGTGTGTGTGTGTGTGTGTGTGTGTGTGTGTGTGTTCGTTTGTTTTCTATTTTTTCCATACAACCCCATCCCCTTCCACCCACACTTCCCGAAAACGCGTCCCTCTACCTCCCCCCCCCCCTCCCGACCCTCCCCCTCCCAACACCTTGCACCCCCACCCCCACACACACACCCGCCCCACACACAGACATCTGCTCCGCACACACCCCTCCCCACCACCCCCCTCCCCTAGCCAGCTTGAAAATTATGGTTATCCATCCACACAAATCACCTGGCCATCAAATCACCTGAATGGAACTACCGTACTACCATTAGAGAGAGACGGGGGGGTGGGGGGGGTGGGGTGGGGGGGACAAAGACAGACAGACAGACAGACAGACAGAGACAGAGGGAGACAAAGAGAGACACACAGAGATAAAGAGAGAGAGACACACACACAAAGGCATAGAGACAGAGACAAGGACAGAGAGACAGAAACCGAGGGAGACACACAGAGACAAAGGCAGAGAGACACACACAAACAGAGGCATAGAGACAGAGACAAAGACAGGGAGACAGAGACAGAGGGAGACAAAGTGAGACGCACAGAGACAAAGATAGGGAGAGAGAGAGAGACACACACACACACACACACACACACACACGCACACACACACACACACACACACACACACACACACACACACAGAGGCATAGAGACAGAGACAAAGACAGGGAGACAGAGACAGAGGGAGACAAAGTGAGACGCACAGAGACAAAGATAGGGAGAGAGAGAGAGACACACACACACACACACACACACGCACACACACACACACACACACACACACACACACACACACACACACACACACACAGAGGCATAGAGACAGAGACAAAGACAGAGAGACAGAGACAGAGGGAGACACAGAGAGACACACAGAGACAAAGAGAGGGACACACACACACACACACACACACACACACACACACACACACACAGAAGCATAGAGACAGAGACAAAGACAGAGAGACAGAGACAGAGGGAGACACAGAGAGACACACAGAGACAAAGAGAGGGAGACACACACACACACACACACACACACACACACACACACACACACACACACACACACACACACACTGAAGCATAGAGACAGAGACAAAGACAGAGAATCAGAGGGAGACATAGAGAGACACACAGAGACACACAGAGAGGGAGAGAGACACACACAGACATAGAGACAGAGACAAAGACAGAGAGACAGAGACAGAAACAGAGAGAGAAGTCGTGAACCGTATTGTTCAGCAGGTAAGCACACTTCAATGATGTTCTCTCTCTCTAACATTCCGAGGTCTTTATTTTTCCTACAACACCCCTACTCCCTTCTCCAACTGCCTGCCTCTCTCTCTCTCTCTCTCTCTCTCTCTCTCTCTCTCTCTCTCTCTCTCTCTCTCTCTTACTCTCTCTCTCTCTCGCTCTCTCTCTCTCTCTCTCTCTCTCTCTCTCTCTCTCTCTCTTACTCTCTCACTCTCTCCGTCTTTGTCTCTTTCTCCTCCTATCTCTCTCTCCCTCTCTCTCACTCCCTCCCCCTCTCCCCATCTCCCTCTCATCTGCCCCCACTCTCTCTCCCTCTCTCTCTCTCTCTTCCTCTCCCGTTCTCTCTCCTTCTCCCTCTCTTTCTCTCTTTCCCTTCCCCTCTCCCCCCCATACACACTCTTCCTCCACTTCATCTCTCTCTCTCTCTCTCTCTCTCTCTCTCTCTCTCTCTCTCTCCTCTCTCTCTCTCCATATCTCTCTCTACCTGTCTCTCTCTTTCTCTTTCTCTCTCGCTCTCCCTCTCTTTCTCTCCTTCCCTCCCCCTCTCTCCCCCCTCCAACCCACACTCTTCCTCCACCTCCTCTCCCTCTCTCTCTCCATATCTCTCTCTATCCCCCTCTCTCTCTCTCTTTCTCCCCGATTGCCCCCCCTTCCCCTCCCCTCTCTCTCTCCCCCTCTCTCTCTCTCTCTTAGCCGAGAGTCCATCTGTTCCACTAGAATGGGCAGGCAGGCTGGTTATCGCCGCCTTCGTGCCAATTAAACACCGGTTAATTAGGCAAGGCTGCAGATAAACAGACGGGCCAACGGAGGCCCGGGCCTGGACAGTGGCTAACTGGCCGGACAAATTGAGGGAGCTTGGTCAGTGCAGCGGAGAGTGGAGAGGTTTTGCAAGGAGATGATGAGCTGTGAAGAGTAAGTGTGTTGAGGCTTGACTGGAAGACGGTTCTTTTTCTTCTTCTTCTTCTTCTTCTTCTTCTTCTGCTTGGTGGTGGTGAGGTTAATGTTATGTTATGTATGGCGTCATTTTGGCGTCAGACTGTGTGGATTGTTCATATATAAAATTACCATTGTGGAAGAAGATTTTGTTGTGGTGGTGGGAA
>NC_134888.1:20084348-20104348 GCF_041734735.1 Babylonia areolata | reverse complement strand
TTTCTTGACCACTGGAAGACTGGATGTTGAAGAAGTTTTCCTTGTATAATCTGCCTTTTTTTTCTTTTTTTCTTAATATTCAAGTTTTCCAATAATCATGACAATGGTTTGTGGGCATTAAATGAATAAACTGAAAAAAAAAAAAAGACAGAGGTGACCAACAATGCACACGATTCGAAATTTCGTGTACACGATTTGTTCTTTACATCTTCCACAACAATGCACAAATTTTACTTCGAAATTCCGTGCACACGTTTTATTCTTAACACCGTCGACAGCAATGCACACAATTTACTTCGAAATTTCGTGTACACGTTTTCTTCTTAACACCTTCTACAACAATGCACAAATTTTACTTCGAAATTTCGTGTATACGTTTTGTTCTTTACACCTTTTACAACAATGCACAAATTTTACTTCGAAATTCCGTGTACACGTTTTATTCTTAACATCTTCTACAACAATGCTCACATTTTACATCAAAATTCCCTGTACACGTTTTGTTCTACATCTTCCACAACAATGCACACAATTTTTACTTCGAAATTTTGTGTACACGTTTTGTTCTTAACACCTTCTGCAACAGTACAGAAAATTTACATCGAAATTCCGTGTACACGTTTTCTTCTTGACACCTTCGACAGCAATGCACAAATTTTACTTCGAAATTCTGTGTACAGGTTTTCTTCTTAAAATCTTCTACAACAATGCTCAAATCTTACTTCGAAATTTCGTGTACACGTTTTGTTCTTGACATCTTCCCTGCATCCTCTGCCCATCCCTGGTGTGCTTTACCGTATTGGTTCAAGCAGCCAGGAAGCCACCCGCCACAGGAGACTATATATACACACTGCTGCCTGAGTGTATCAGCTATGTTCATCAGCAACTCTCCCCCGTGAGGAGGAGGAAGGTGGCAGAATGGTTAAGACGCTCAGCTGCCAATACAGAGAGTCTGTGAGGGTGTGGGGGTTCGAATCCCGCTCTCGCCCTTTCTTTCCAAGTTTGACTGCAAAACTAAACTGAGCGTGTAGTCCTTTCGGATGAGACGATAAGCCGAGGTCCTGTGTGCAGCATGCACTCGGCACACTGAAGCAGAAACCATGGCAACAAAACCGTTGTCCTCTGGCTAAATTCTGTAAAAAAAAAAAAAAAAAAAAAGACTAGGTACACACACACACACACACACACACACACACACACACATATATATATATATATATATATATATATATATATATATATATATATATATATATTGAATCTTGTGCATAGACAAATCTAAGCGCTTTCGCACCAGTCATTCTCATGCACGCATAACTCTAAAACTGGAGAAACTAAAGACAAGGAAGAGGCAGGGAAGGGAGGCTATTTTGAGAAGAGGTGGGTTTTAAGACCAGACTTGAAAGAGCTGAGTGTGGAGACTTTACGAAGCGAAAGAGGAAGTTCATTCCAATTGCAAGGTCCAGAGACAGAGAAAGATCGGCGGCCAACAGTCGGGAATTTGAATCTGGGTATGCGTAAGTGGAGTGGATCCGAAGCTGATCGTAGTGAGCGAGATGGAGTGTAGAGGTGAAGGCAGCCACAGAGATAGGAAGTACACAAATATATAATCATGCACTCAAGGCCTAATAAGCGCGTTGGGGTTATGCGGCTGTCAGTCATCTGCTTAGCAGATGTGGTGTAGCGTATATGGATTTGTCCGATCGAACGCAGTGACGCCTTCTTGAGAAACTGAAACTGAAACTCTCCCGTGAATTCCCGGTTGTTGTTGCTGTTGTTGTTGTTGTTGTTGTTGTTGCTGTTGCTGTTGTTGTTCTTGCAGTTGTTGCTCTGCCGCCGCTGCTGCTGCTGTTGTTGTTGTTATTGTTGCTGTTGATGTTAGTGCTGTTCTTGTTGTTGCTTTTTTGTATTTGTATTTGTATTTCTTTTTATCACAACAGATTTCTCTGTGTGAAATTCGGGCTGCTCTTCCCAGGGAGAGCGCGTCGCTACACTACAGCGCCACCCCTTTTTTTTTTTCTTTTTTTTTTTTTCCTGCGAGCAGTTTTATTTGTTTTCTCTATCGAAGTGGATTTTTCTACAGAATTTTGCCAGGAACAACCCTTTTGTTGCCGTGGGTTCTTTTACGTGCGCTAAGTGCATGCTGTACACGGGACCTCGGTATACTTTCTCATCCGAATGACTAGCGTCCAGACCACCACTCAAGGTCTAGTGGAGGGGGAGAAAATATCGGCGGCTGAGCCGTGATTCGAACCAGCGCGCTCAGATTCTCTCGCTTCCTAGGCGGACGCGTTACCTCTATGCCATCACTCCACTTGTTGTAGTTGCTGCTGCTGTTGCTGTTATTGTTATTATTGTTATTGTTGTTGTTGCTGCTGCTGCTGCCACTGCTGTTGTTGATATTGTTGTTATTGCTGTTGTTGTTGCTGTTGCTGCTGTTTGGCTGCTGTTGTGGTCTTTTTTTTTTTTTTTTTTTAATTCTCGTAACTGTTCGCTCTCTCATTCGTCTTCTCTATGGTAAGTTCAATCGTTCGTTCGCACTTTCTTTTGTTGTTGTTGTTGTTGTTGTTGTTGTTCTTCTTCTTCTTCTTCTTCTTCTTCTTCTTCTTCTTCTTCTTCTACTTCTTTATTTTTATGTTTTGTCGTTAAAAGGGCAGAATTGTAAAAAGGCCTTTACTGTGCCTAATTCTTTACCCATTAAAGATTCAGTCAATCAATCAATCTTCTTCTTCTTCTTCTTTTCTTTTCTTTTCTTTTTTCTCTTTTTTCTTCTTCTGCAGCTTTTGCTGCTGGTTTGTCTGTCATGTCTTTCTTTTCTTTTCATTCTTTCTTACTTACTCTTCTTATTCATACTTACATATTTCCTTCCTTTCTTACTCTTCATTTTTCTTCTTCTTCTTCTCCATCTTTTGCCACTGCTGGTTGGCCATACACAGTGATGTTGGTTTGGTTTTTGGTGGGGTTTTTTGTTGGGGTTTTTTTTTGTGTTTTTGTTTTTTTCACAGGGTGACGACTATGCTCGTAATAGGTGACGCTGGCAGGTTTGACGTTAGCTTTATTATTGTTATTATGTGTTTTCTGTTTATCCGATTATGACACGTTTTCCGTTTTTCTTGGGTTTTTTTCTGTGTGTGTGTGTGTGTGTGTGTGTGTCTGTGTCTGTGTCTGTGTGTCTGTGTGTGTGTGTGTGCTCGCGCGCGCACGCGTGTGTGTGTGTGTGTGTGTGTGTGTGTGTGTGTGTGTGTGTGTGCGCGTGTGTGTGTTGTTTTTGTTGTTGTTGTTGTCTTTTCGTCTCTTTCTCTCTATGGCTGGTTGTTTCTTCCTGGTCCAGCATGCTGCATTCCATTCTTTTCTCCCAATGGAAAATAACACATGAGCGTAAGGCCGTGGGGTGGTGACATTCTGCATGGGGGAAAATCGTCTCCTGTATGATTTATTTATCTGTTTATTTATTTGTTTGTTTATCTATTTATTCGTTCATCTAATTATTTGTTGTTGTTGTTGTTGGGTTGTTGTTGTTTTGTTGGTTTTTTTGTTTTTGTTGTTTTTTTTTTTTTGTTTTTTGCTGCCCCATCATCTGCGCCATTTCAGTGGCATTACTCCCACGCCGCTCATTTAGATTCCCCCATACACGGCCACATCCGGGTTCGTCCGCCACAGTTCGCAGGGAACCATCGATGTTAGGTCGCCAGGAGGCCACACACCAGAGGAGACCCTGCACTGCTGCTGAGTCACTTCGGTGGTGTTCAGTGGTGCCTGCTCTGATTCAACGTACTTAGGACACCACCTACTAAGCCCCCTGCTAACGACAATAATGGCTTAGTCGCGGAGCTAGACTGAGTGAGCGTCCCTCCCAGAGTGGAGACCGCCACCACGTCCCGCAAACAACAGCCCCCCCATGAATCTGCCGACACTGAAGACACTGACAGGACTCACACACCAAGCACAGAAGTGGAGGGGTATCGAAACTGAGGTCACCATGACAGCAGGACATGAAAGGCCACAGACTTTGAGACTGTTTTGTTTATATTGATGATGATGGAGAAGGAGGAGGATGACGATGACGATAACGATGTTGCTATGGAGGCCCATTTTGGTTTGGGACCGCATGACAAGGCTGTACTCTACGCTTCCTGTCATAATGGTATCCCGGTGTTAACCAGGCCTGAGAGATACAGACACTTGCAGTGTTGGTCAGGTAATTAGAGCAACACACGCAAAGACGCATCCTTGAAGTGAATGACACCCGACTGTGTGGTCCCAGTCTCCCCATTTAAGCCCACAGCATACTCAACTCGAACCCGCGTCCTCCCAGCCGTCAGTCCGCGACGCTAACCACTTCGCCACGGCGGCTGGTTGTTTATTTATTTCTATTTCTTTATTTGTTCATCTATCTATTTATTTCATTTATTTATCTATGTATTTATTTATCTATCTATTTATTCATTTGTTTATTTATTTATATTTGTTTATTCGTTCATCTATTTATTTGTTTCATTTATTTCATTTATTTATTTACTTATTTATTTATTTATTTATTTATTTGTTTGTTTATTTCTATTTGTTTATTCGTTCATCTATTTATTTATTTCATTTATTTATCTATTTATTTGTTTATCTGTTTATTGATTTGTTTATTTGTTTATTTATTTCTATTTGTTTATTCGTTCATCTATTTATTTATTTTATTTATTTCATTTATTTATTCATTCATTCATTTATTTATTTGTTTGTTTGTTTGTTTATTTGTGTATTTTTCTATTTATTCATTTATCTATTTATTTTTCTATTTATTCATTCTACTCACAACGTAAGTACTTTCAAAGGTGAAACGTGTGACAAACAATTACTCATATCAGTCGTTTTGGTGCTAAAAGTAAGAAATAGAAAATAAACCATATTTTTTTCCACCTCACTTTGATCGCCCCCATCACATCGTCAGTATCGTCAGTAAGATAACCAATCTGACAGCCAGCAGAATATGGATGAAAAAGTCGAATATTTATTTTTATTTTATCTTTTTTTTTTCTTTTCTTTTTTCTTAATTTATTTTTAGCAGCTTTGATAATTATGTTATGTCGTTATACATTAAACCGTTATACATTTTGATTTAAGTTTTGATTACTTGAATGATACCGAGAATGGCTTGAATGATACCGAGAACACGTCCGCTGAGATAGACATCTGTTGCCTTTGGTCATGAAAACCTGGCAAATTAAAGCATTAATTGAATGATTTACGTACCAGATTAATCAGTTAATTCAAACCCTTTGAATGCCAACATATTATGACATAGATAGTTGGACTCCACTGATGACATCATCATAGGATAGATGGTCTCCACTTATGACCTCATCATCAGATAGTTGGTCTCCGCTGATGACACCATCAGATAGTTGGTCTCCACTGATGACACCATCAAAAGAAGGGAAATATCTCTGGAAGGCTGAAAAATTCACACAGTTGATCTGGACGGAGTGGTATATATCTCCAGATCATTTTCTCAGGTGTTTGTTTTTTTGTTTGTTTTTTGTTGTTGTTGTTTTTGTTTTTTTTGGGGGGGTTGTTTCGTTTTTTTGTTGACAGATTGATCTGGATACTGATTTTCGCGGACTTCAAACACCACTTTCAACTTCGTTCTTTTTTCTTTCTTTTTTTTCTTTTTTTTCCTGGCACTCAAGGGGCATTCGTCTCCGTAACTTCCAACGGAAGCATCGCACAGACATTTCGAGGTGAGAGGAGATAAACAGACAGAGGGAGAGAAAGAACGAGACTCTCTCTAAGGTGGTTTATTTCACTTTCTCAAGCCATCCTTGGCTTTTTGGACAGGGGCCGATGATAACAGACTTCAACATCTCACAAGGAGTATGTATGTTAACACCACGAGTGTAGACCGCTTATTACTACGACAAAAGGATACAAGAATATCTCTAAATGGAAGAGTTTTTATAAATGATAATAATAATAATAATAATAATAATAATAATAATAATAATAATAATAATAATAATAATAATAATAATAATAATAATAATAATAATAATCATCATCATCATAATCATCATCATCATCATCATCATCATCATCATCATAATTTAAAAAAATAAAAATAAAAACAAACCCAAGGCATGACATCTATGAACAGAATCGAAATAAAACCAGCGAGTGAGAGCACGAGTGAGAGACAGACACCCAAAGAAAGAGACAGAGACAGGCAGAAACAGACACGAAAAATGTCAAAGAGAGAGAGAGACAGAGATATAAACATAGAGAGAGAGACAGAGAGAAAGAGAGAGAACCAGCCAGCCAGCTAGACAGTCACACAGACAAATAAACAGACATACACAGAGACAGAAAAGGAAAGAAAGAAAGAAAGAAAGAAAAGAAAGAAAGACAGAAAGAAAGAAAGAAAGAAAAGAAAGAAAGACAGACATACAGAGAGAAAGAAAGACAGGCAGACAGTAAGGAAGAAAGAAAAGAAAGAAAGACAGGCAGACAGAAAGGAAGAAAGAAAGAAAGAAAGGCAGACAGAAAGAAAGAAAGACAGGCAGGCAGACAGAAAGATAGGCAGGCAGACAGACAGAAAGAAAGAAAAGAAAGAAAGACAGGCAGGCAGACGGAAAGAAAGAAAGACAGACAGGCAGAAAGAAAGAAAGACAGAAAGGAAGAAAGAATAGAAAGAAAGAAAGACAGGCAGACAGAAAGGAAGAAATAAGGACAGGCAGACATAAAGGAAGAAAGAAAGAAAGACAGAAAGGAAGAAAGAATAGAAAGAAAGAAAGACAGGCAGACAGAAAGAAAAGAAAGACAAGCAGGCAGACAGAAAGAAAGACAGGCAGACAGAAAGAAAAGAAAGACAAGCAGGCAGACAGAAAGAAAGAAAGAAAGAAAGAAAGAAAGACAGGCAGAGAGACAGAAAGAAAGAAAGAAAGACAGGCAGACAGAAAGAAAAGAAAGACAAGCAGGCGGACAGAAAGAAAGAAAGAAAGAAAGACAGGCAGACAGAAAGAAAGAAAAGACAGGCAGACAGAAAGAAAGAAAGAAAGAAAGACAAGCAGGCAGACAGACAGAAAGAAAGAAAGAAAGACAGGCAGACAGAAAGAAAGAAAGAAAGAAAGAAAGACAGGCAGACAGAAAGAAAGAAAAGACAGGCAGACAGAAAGAAAGAAAGAAAGAAAGACAAGCAGGCAGACAGACAGAAAGAAAGAAAGAAAGACAGACAGGCAGACAGACAGAAAGAAAGAAAGAAAGACAGGCAGACAGAAAGAAAGAAAAGACAGGCAGACAGAAAGAAAGAAAGAAAGAAAGACAAGCAGGCAGACAGACAGAAAGAAAGAAAGAAAGAAAGAAAGAAAGAAAGACAGGCAGACAGAAAGAAAGAAAAGACAGGCAGACAGAAAGAAAGAAAGACATGCAGGCAGGCAGACAGAAAGAAAGAAAGACAGGCAGGCAGACAGAAAGAAAGAAAAGAAAGAAAGACAGGCAGGCAGACAGAAAGAAAGAAAAGAAAGAAAGACAGGCAGACAGAAAGAAAGAAAGAAAGACAGGCAGACAGAAAGAAAGAAAGAAAGACAGGCAGACAGAAAGAAAGAAAGAAAGAAAGAAAGAAAGAAAGACAGGCAGACAGAAAGAAAGAAAGAAAGAAAGACAGGCAGACAGAAAGACAGGCAGGCAGGCAGGCAGACAGAAAGAAGGAAAGACAGGCAGGCAGACAGACAGAAAGAAAAGAAAGAAAGACAGGCAGGCAGACAGAAAGAAAGAAAGAAAGAAAGAAAGACAGGCAGACAGAAAGAAAGAAAGAAAGACAGGCAGACAGAAAGAAAGAAAGACAGGCAGGCAGAAAGAAAGAAAGAAAGAAAGAAAGACAGGCAGACAGAAAGAAAGAAAGAAAGACAGGCAGACAGAAAGAAAGAAAGACAGGCAGGCAGGCAGACAGAAAGAAAGAAAGGAAAGACAGGCAGACAGAAAGAAAGACAGAAAGAAAGAAAGAAAGAAAGAAAGAAAGAAAGACAGGCAGACAAAAAGAAAGAAAGAAAGACAGGCAGAAAGAAAGTAAGAACGAAAAGAAATAAAGAGAAAGAAAGACAGGCAGAAAGAAAGAAAGAAAGAAAGAAAGACAGGCAGGCAGACAGGCAGACAGAAAGAAAAGAAAGACAGGCAGGCAGACAGAAAGAAAGAAAGAAAGAAAGAAAGAAAGACAGAAAGTAAGAAAGAAAAGAAAGACAGGCAGGCAGGCAGAAAGAAAGAAAGAAAAGAAAGAGAGACAGGCAGGCAGACAGACAGAAAGAAAGAAAGAAAGAAAGAAAGAAAGACAGACAGAAAGTAAGAAAGAAAAGAAAGACAGGCAGGCAGGCAGAAAGAAAGAAAGAAAAGAAAGAGAGATAGGCAAACAGACAGAAAGAAAGAAAGACAGGCAGACAGAAAGAAAGAAAGACAGGCAGGCAGACAGAAAGAAAAGAAAGAAAGAAAGACAGGCAGGCAGACGGAAAGAAAGTAAGGACGAAAAGAAAAGAAAGAAAAAAAGAAAGACAGGCAGACAGAAAGAAAGAAAAGAAAAGAAAGAAAGAAAGAAAGAAAGAAAGACAGGCACACAGAAAGAAAGAAAAGAAAAGAAAGATAAAAAAGAAAAGAAAGAACAGTACTGACCCTTCACGCTATCACCATCACCATCCGATCTCTCTCTTCAGGCCACAACCACCACCACCACCACCACAACCACCACCACCACCACCACCACCACCCTCTTCCATCCCTCCTTCTCCTCCTCCACTGGTTCCTATCCTACATCGCCGCTTCCCCCCTCCCCCCTCCCCCACCTCCTCACTCCATGCATGTCCAGAGAAAAAAAATAAAAAAAGAAAGAAAGAAAGAAAGTAAAAAAAAGAACAGAAGCAAGGAGAGAGTCCAAGAGGCCATCAGTTGAGGATGGAACAGAATACGAACTACTACCCACTGTTTATTCAAGCCCCACAAAAAAAGACAAACTTTGGCACTTTCAGACTGTGAGGCTAGCAAAGAAGAGTGTTTGAAAACACCGCCCCAAAGGTAGTATGTGATGTGTGTGTGTGGTGTGGTGTGGTGTGGTGTGGTGTGGAGGTGGGGAGGAGGGGGGGGGGCGTTGGCTGGGGGTGGGTGGGGATGGTGGGGGGGTGGGAGGGTTGTGGGGAGGGGGAGGTTGTGGGGGGGGGGGTGCGGGGGGTGGGGTGTGATACCAAATAGCCAGGGCTGGGCTGTAGGTTTGTTTTTGGTCTGTCCACGTCAGGGTTTTCATTTCTCCAGTTTAGGGTCCGTGTGTGTGAGTGTGTGAGAGAGGTTGTGGCATGGGTGTTTGGTTTACTTCTTGTTGTTGTTGTTGTTGCTGTTGTTGTTGTTTTGTTTTTTGATGTTGTTTTTCATGTCGGTGCTGTTGTTGGTGGTGTTGGTGGTGGTGTTGATGTTGTTGGTGTTGTTGTTGTTGTTGTTACTGTTGTTGTTACTGTTGCACGTGCTGGTTTGTTTTGATCCTCCTGTGTGGTTGTTTTCTAGTTGTGTGTGGATGTAGCGGAGGTGTTTGGTGTTGTTGATGATGATGATGATGATGATGTCGTTGTTGTTGTTTTAATTCTGCTGTTGACGTTGTTGTTGTTGTTGTTGTTGTTGATGTTGATGTTGATGATGATGATGATGGCGTTGATGTTTTGCTCGTGCTGGTTAGTTTCAATCTATCCGCGTGGCTTTTTTTTTTTTTTTTTTTTCTTGTTGTATGTGGATGTGGTAGGGAAGTTTGTTGTTGCTTTGTTTTGATGTTGTTTTTGATGCCGTTGCTGTTTGTTTTTTGTTGTTGTTTTTGTTGTTGTTTTGTGTGTGTTGTTTGTTTTTGTTTGTTTGTTTTTTTACCGTTGTTGATAGTATTATTATTACTGCTGCATGTGTTGGTTAGTTATCGTGGTGCGGATTTTTTTTATTTTTTTTTTATTGTGTGTGGATGTGGCAGGGGTATTTGCTGTTATCGTTTTTGCTATTGTTGTTGGTGGTGGTGGTGGTGTTTGATGGTGTTGTTGCTGTGTTTACTTCTGCACGTGCCGACTTATTTTGGTCTGTCCGTCGGGCACACACACACACACACACACACACACACACACACACACACACACACACACACACACACACACACACACCCCAGCCTATACAACAGACAGCTTGAAAATCATCATCATCAATTTTAGATTCTTCTTCTCAGACTTCTTCTTCTTCTTCTTCTCGTTTGTAAGATGGACACCCCAGTCTCCCCAATAAAGACGACTGTACGTTGGAGGTCATCTTGCACACAACCACGAGAGATTCCGGGTTCAGTAGAAAATAACATCAGCATAATACATTGGATGCTTTACATAACTATTCCCTGACACAAACTGAAAGTTTGTTTTTTGGGGTTTTTTTCTGTTTTGTTTTGTTTTTTGTTTTTTTTTGCTGCCCCAACATCTGCACCGTTTCAGTGGCCTTACTCCCACGCCGCTCATTTAGATTCCCCCATACACGGCCACACCCGGGTTCGTCCATCGCAGTTCCAGCGTCGGCAGTCCACAGGGAAACCATCGATGTTAGGTCGCCAGGAGGCCACACACCAGAGGAGACCCTGCACTGCCGCTGAGTCACTTCGGTGGCAAACTCAAAAGTTTTCCCTGAGCTCATAAAGAAGCCAGACAAGTACAAGACAAGCAGACACCGCCTCGAAAACTGCACGTGCACCACTCTATTCCGATTCAGTCCAGGTCAGCTCACGATGGCTACCACCAGCTTGTTAGTACAGTGTGACTTCTTCTTCTTCTTCTTCTTCTTCTTCTTCTTCTGCGTTCGTGGGCTTCAACTCCCACGTTCACTCGTATATACGCGAGTGGGCTTTTTACGTGTATGACCGTTTTTACCCCGCCATATAGGCAGCCATACTCCGCTTTCGGGGGTGTGCATGCTGGGTATGTTCTTGTTTCCATAACCCACCGAACGCTGACATGGATTACAGGATCTTTAACGTGCGTATTTGATCTTATGCTTGCGTATACACACGAAGGGGGTTCAGGCACTAAGCAGGTCTGCACATATGTTGACCTGGGAGATCGTAAAAATCTCCACCCTTTAACCCACCAGGCGCCGTCACCGTGATTCGAACCCCAGGACCCTCAGATCGAAAGTCCAACGCTTTAACCATTCGGCTATTGCGCCAGTACAGTGTGACAAGCTTTCCCGCAGATGAACATCAGTATCGCGGAGCCCATAGGAAAGCAAAACTAGGAGAGAACGTGGCTTTCCACTCTTAGTCTGACGAAGTGTGTGTGTCAGTCAGTCTTTCGGACTGTCTGTCAGTCTGTTTGTCTGTTTATCTGTTTGACTGTGTCTGTGTTTATGGGCTGTGTTTGTGCGTGCGTGTTTGTATGTGTGTGTATGTGTGTGTTGGGGGGGGGGGGGCGTATGTGTGTGTGTGTGTGCGTATGTGTGTATGTGTGGGTGTGTGTGTGGGTGTGTGTGTGTGTGTGTGTGTATGGGGGGGGGGTTGTGCGTGTGTGTGTGTGTGTGTGTGTGTGTGTGTGCGTGCGTGTATGTGCGTGTGGGTGTATGCATGTGTGTGTGGGGGGGGGGGAGGGTGTGCACGCGCGCGCGTGTGTGTGTGTGCGTGTGTGTGTGTGTGTGTGTGTGTGTGTGTGTGTGTGTGTGTGTGTATGCATGCATGCGTGTGTGTGTGCATGCGTGCGAGTGTGAAAGCTGCACGTGCACTATAACCCCATAAAACTATGCACGTCACGCCAATGATTATCATCTTCGCAAACTGTGCAACCTTTATCCACCATACCTACAATGCCTTTGCTCCACTTCACACTCACTCACTCACTCACTCACCCCTTCATTAATTTAGAATGGATCATCAAAGTCCCACCCCCACCCCCACTCCCACCCCCCACACCCCACCACACCCCCATTAACCTGGTAACGACGACGGTCGGTTGCTTAGGATCACACATATAACTCCTTTTAACCTTTTTACTGCTGTTACTGTTGCTTAACGCGGAGTTAAGTAGAATGCTCTATCGTCAGTGAAGAACTGTCACATTGACCTCATTGAAGGCAAGGCAAGACTGACCTGGCAATGTCCTATTTTAGCGCCCTAAATTAGTGGACCTGTTGGTTACATTTTCATGGTTTGTGAGACCAAAAACAGTTTGGAGAGAGAGAGGAAAAAAATAAGCAAGATGGTAGCACGTTAGTGTAGTGACTGAATCCGCATCAGATTTGAGTAAATTAAAATAACGTACAAGCTAAGAGTCGTAATCCACTGAAAATGGGTCACAACATCTACTAATGGTGATATCGTTTCATACATGCATAAGCAAAAATTGGCGGTGAGACAGGTTCATGAATTTGGAGATGCTAAAATAGGATTTTAGGTTAGGATGTCAGTCACCATTTTTTTTGGCTTGGGACTTTTCTTTTTTCCTCTTGGAATTCTGATTTCCACGCAGAAAATGGACATCAAAGATCCTGTAATCCATCTCAGCATTTCTGTGGGTTATGGAAACAAGAACATTCCCAGCATGCATACAACCCCGACAACGGAGTATGGCTGCCTACAAGGCGGGGGTGAATGAACGAAACGGTTATACCGCGACACGTAAAAATGTTACATGTCTGTGTGGGTGTGGGTGTGGGTGTAAGTGCGTGACTGAAACCTGATTGAACGACACAGGAAACGGATGATGAGCGTCCAGGCAATGGCAGCTGTCAATCAGCTCTTATTCAGGTAGCAGTAGTAGGCAGCCTATTGTTACAAACATGACTCTGTGTTTGTAAAGCGCTCACAACTTGATGTCTGTCCGAAGAAAGGCGCAATGATATATAAGTATCCTTATCATCAGCATCATCGTCATTATCATCATTGTCGTCGTCATCATCATCATCATCATTCCATTCCTTTTGCTCATCAACAATATCAATCACACTGCTTCTTCTTCTTCTTCTTCTTCGTTCGTGGGCTGCAACTCCCTCATTCACTCGTATGTACACGAGTGGTCTTTTACGTGTATGACCGTTTTTTACCCCGCCATACAGGCAGCCATACTCCGTTTTCGTGGGGGTAATCACAAAAAGCACACAAAAATAGTTGACTAGCACTTCAAAAGTCAGGCCACACTGATCTCTTTAAGTTTCTACACGGTTCAGAAGTCAATGGGTTAACAAACAAACAAAAAAACAAACTAAAAAAAAACCAACGAAACAACACACACACACACACACACACACACACACACACACACACACTGCACACACACGGAGCTGATCTCCTAATCGTCTACTACCCTACCCACCACGCGCTATGATAATGTCCCTCCTACTGTACTATCCCCATGGCGAGGATGCTGCTGCTGATGATGATGATGATGATGACGATGTACATACATACATACATATAATTATGCCATCGTTTACCGTGTGTTGTCCATATGTTACCCACATGTGTTCTCTCTTTCACGCCACGTTGTGGATCGTCAGCAATCAGGTTCACACCCTTTTGAGCTTGCCTCCCACAGAGGAGTGTGGTATGTGTGTGTGTGTGCGTGCGGGTGGGTGGGTGGATGGATAAGGGAGGTTCGGAAGGGGGGTGGTGGTGAGCTGGTAGGATCTTTGCTCACTAGAGCACATCCAACATATGCGCGTGCGAGCACGAACACGTGTCTTTTTTTTTTTTTTATGTAGTCAGTCTTGTTCGACTATGACCATCCAGAACAGCAGAGAATAGCATCTGCTGTCCCAAACTATCTGGGCTAGAATTTGATTTAATAGTGGAAGAGTGTCTTGCCCCAAGTTACAGCCCTACTCTCTCGGCCAAGAGGGTTTTAGGACAGTCGGTGTTGGGATGGTTCCCAAAAGGCCAACTAGCCCCCCAAGTCTGCAGCAACTTGATAAGAGCCAGTGCAATCTTGCCTCCTAGTTTGAGAGTCATTGTCTTTCACAAATAATGAACTGAAACAAACGTACCGATACAGTATCTGTATCAGTAGCTCAAGGAGGCGTCACTGAGTTCGGTCAAATCCATATACGCTACACCACATCTGCCAAGCAGATGCCTGACCAGCAGCATAACCCAACGCGCTTAGTCAGGCCTTGAGAAAAAAAGAAGAAGAAAAATAAAAAATGAAAAATAAAATAAATAAATGGAATAAAAATAATCTAAAATATTTTTAAATATACATAAATGAATAAAAATAATGATAATAATAATTATTATTATTATTGTGGTAGTTATAAGGCGCAAAAGCTTGATGAGATCAACTCTAAGCGCACAATTGGTGGGGGTTTTTTTTAAATAAAATAAAACAAATAAATAAATACTAACAACGCTCAAACACAGCTTACACACTGACACGCATGCGCCCGTAGTAGAGGACAGGAGGAGAAGGAAGAGAAAGCACGCATGCACGCACACACACACACACACACACACACACACACACACACACACACACACACACACACACATGTGCGCCGAAGTCGCTGCTTAATGGCTTCATGGCAACAAGGTGTCATGTTTTTCACAAGCATGCGAGTATAAAGTTAAACACGAGTGCCATATGTGGCACCCGCACGCACGTTTGTGCGTATTCAGAGAGGAAAAGACAAACTGCAGGCGCTTACAAAACACACACACACTCGCATGTACTCTCTCTCTCTCTCTCTCTCTCTCTCTCTCTCTCTCACACACACACACACACACACACACACACACACACACACACACACACACACACACACACACACACACACACACACACACACACAGAGTTAGTGATGATCATGATGTGATGACACACACACACACACACATGCACACATGCACACATGCGCGCGCGTGCGCTCACACAAACACATACACACACACACAGAGTTGGTAATGATGATGATGTGATGATACACACACACACACACACACACACACACACACACACACACACACACACACACACAGTTGGTGATTATGATGATGTGATCACACACACACACACACACACACACACACACACACACACACACACACACACACACACACACACAGTTGGTGATGATGATGATGTGATGAAGGTGATGACGGTGTTGATGATGATGATAATAATGTTGATGATGACGACGACGACGACGACGACGATGATGGGGAAGGCTAGGGCATAGAAGAGGAGGGGCAAAGATGGGAAGTTTTTGTTGTTTTTTTTGTTTGTTTTTTTGTTGTTGTTTTTTTTTTTTTGGGGGGGGGGGTCGGGGGGGGGGTCTGGGGGGCGGGGGGGAGGAGAGGAGAGGAGGGGGAGGGGAGGAGAGGTGGGGGTTGGGAAAAATCAAGTTAAACTAAGGGGTAGTAGTAGTAGTAGTAGCAGTAGTAGTAGTAGTAGTGGTAATGTGTGTATTAGGTATTGGCTGCAGGAGGCGGAGGCGGGGAGTGGGAGAGGGGGGGGGGGTGGGGGGCGTGTGGGGGGTAGGAGCGGGAAGGGGGGGAGGGCGAGGAGGAGGTGAAGTGGTGTGGTGGGGGAGGTGTGTGTATGTATGTATGTATATCGCTAGCAGCCAGAGGAGAATCCGGAGGCGACCCGTTTATTTAATCAGGAGCAGAAATCATACACTCGCATGTTCCTTCTTCACTGATTCTGTCTCTGTCTCTGTCTTACTCCCTGTCTGTCTGTCTGTCTGTCTTTCTCTGTCTTTACCTCCCTCTTTCTCTCTCAGTTTCTTTCTGTCTGTCTGTCTGTGTGTCTGTCTTTCTCTCTATCATTCTTTTGTCTCTTATTCTCTTTCTTTCTCTTTTTTTTTCTCCATCTCTCTATCTGTCTTTTTATCTCTGTCTGTCTCTGTCTCTCTCTGTCTTTCTGTCTGTCTCTCTCTCTCTCTCTCTCTCTCTCTCTCTCTCTCTCTCTCTCTCTCTCTCTCTCTCTCTCTCTCTCTCCGTCTCTCTCAGACGGTCTCTGTCTCTGTGTCACTGAGTCTGTCTCTGTGTATCTGTCTCTCTCCCTTTCTGTCTCTCTCTATGTTTAGTCTCTGTCTCTGTCTCTCTCTCTATGTTTCTGTCTCTCTGTTTCTCTGTCTCTGTCTCTCTCTTTCTGTCTGTCTCTGTCTCTCTGTCTCTCTCCCTCTCTTTCTGTCTCTCTCTCTATGTTTCTGTCTCTCTGCCTCTGTCTCTTTTTCTCCCTCTCTCTCTATGTTTTTGTCTATCTGTCTCTCTCTCTCCCTCTCTCTCTCTCTCTCTCTCTCTCTCTGTCTCTCTCTCTCCATGTCTCTCTCCCCGTCTCCAGCTGTTAGTGTGTTCTGTACTGATAGCGATCTCACTTAGAGGCAACGTTTTTCTCCACCCCCCTCAATTTAAAATAATTCACAGCAACGCGTCCTGTCTGCTTCCACCCCTACCCGCTCCCTCTTCCTCCCTCCCCGTCTGTCTGTCTGTCTGTCTGTCTGTCTGTCTGTCTCGTCTCGTCTCTCGCCAACGCCTACCCCTCCCCCCTCTCTCTTCCTTTCCCTCTCTCTCTCTCTCTCTCTCTCTCTCTCTCTCTCTCTCTCTCTCTCTTCTCTTCTCTCGCCAACGCCTACCCCTACTCTCTCTCTCTCTCTCTCTGTCTCTCCCTCTCTCTCTCTCCCTCTCTCTCTCTCTCTCCCTGTCTCTCTTTCTCTCTCCCCCTCTCTCTCTCTCTCTCTCTCTCTCTCTCTCTCTCTCTCTCTCTCTCTATCTATCTATCTATCTATCTATCTCTGTGTCTGTCTGTGTCTGTCTTTCTGCCCGTCTTCTCCTCACTTGAGAACGTGGTCTGTCCCATAACCGTCTCAAGAAAATTACCGACACTAATCTAATACTAATTCAATTGCCCTGTTTTCGTTACCGAAGGTGAAAGACAATCTTTCAGTGGCAATGGCGTGTCGTCACCATATTATACATCCAACCCCCCCCGAAGCTAGGGGGTTTCAATAAAGAGTGCTTCCATCCCAGTCAGCATCATTACTCTTACTCTTTACTCATTTGCAGATCTTCTAAATTTGACCATGATTCTCCTCTCCTTCAGTCTCTCCACTGGTTGCCTGTTTCTGATCGAATAGACTATAAGTTATCCACTCTGACCTTTTCTGCAGTCAACGGATCTGGCCCCAAGTATCTTTCTGAACTCCTCCATATCTATACCCCGTCTCGCCAGCTCCGTTCTTCCTCTGATACTCACTCGACTTCTCAGGATACCTCACGTCAGAAGTAAGACCTATGGACACAGATCGTTTTCTTTTCAATCGCCAAAGACGTGGAACAAGCTCCCTGATAACCTCCGTCTTTCTGATTCCCTCGCATCTTTTAAATCTCGTCTCAAAACTCACCTTTTCCCTCAGCAATAAGTTCAATTGTGGCAGGTCCACTTCCTTTGCATTAGCTGTGCTTGACTATGTGTGTATACATATGTGTGTGTACATAACTACATGCATGTATATGAATGTGTATTGTGTGTGCGTGTGTTTATGTAAGTTTGTGCCTGCCTATGTGTGCGTATGTGTCAGGGTAGCTGTTAGATACACATGTATGTTAAAATGTGTGTATGCAGTGTGTGTGTGTGTGTGTGTGTGTGTGTGTGTGTGTGTGTGTGTGTGTGTGTGCGTGTGCGTGTAGTCACATTTTGGTGTGTGTGTATGTAACATTGATGTAATGTTTTATGTTAACAAAAGCGTTTTTGTGAAGCACCTAGAGCAGATTTCTGGATAGTGTGCTATATAAGTAACCATTATTATTATTATTATTATTATTATTATTATTACTCTGAGAAGCACTTCTGTGTTTTGGAAACTTCCATATCCTCCTCCTCCCATGAGATGC
This sequence comes from Babylonia areolata, assembly GCF_041734735.1. Classification (NCBI taxonomy): domain Eukaryota; kingdom Metazoa; phylum Mollusca; class Gastropoda; order Neogastropoda; family Buccinidae; genus Babylonia; species Babylonia areolata. Next base: position 20,086,497 of record NC_134888.1, on the reverse strand, counting down.
CCATGCATGGTCTTACGTAAAGCATCGAAGGTGGGAAATTGACCCGCTGCATGCTCTGACGTGTTTTACTCCTGTCCAGTGAACATGTCTCACAACCCGTAGAGCAGGGAGATGATGGTGACATATGTTTACTTGTAGATTCAGTGGCAGCCTGGTTGTTGGTCAGTTTGATTGTCGTTTTCATGAGTCCACATTCGTCTCCAGAGCTAGGTACATCTGCCTCTGTTGGAGACTTCTTTGTCCATGCTGCAAGTTAGTTGACTGAGCGAAAGGCAGTATCCGAAGACAAAGCTGACTGCAGGATTCTTCAGTTTCTCAGGTACGTGAAATTCAAATTCTCCACTCTCTTGATCATATTTGATTTTGATTTGATCTGATATGGATATTTATATAGCGCCTATCCTCGGTGACAGACCAAGCTTTAATTGATAGAGTGCTTTACAAACCCGGGGGTCATTCAATGCACAACAGGCTGTCTGCCTGGGGTAGAAATTGAAAAGTCCAACGATTCAACCACTCATCTATTGCAATCTTCACAGAGAAGTACTCCACATTTCGATTTCAGGCTCAGGAACCAGTTGCATTGCTCGGATGGAAGAGCCTAGTATGGTCGTAACCCGCTACTAACTGTGTGTTACTAGTATGGAACTGACCAATGGCGTAGTTGGGTCAACGTAGGCATTTAGTCACGTGTAACTGTCACAAAAGTTAGAACCAAGCAATGCAACTGCCTCCTGGAGAGCAGAGGCAAGACCTGGTGCAGCCTGGAGCATTTACTTCTGTTTTCTGAAGGCTGATTGTCAGTCCACAAAGGCCTTTCTTTGCTGCTGCTGCTGCTGCTATTGGGAGGATGCTGGCAAGTTCTTGTGGGTCTGGTTCGTTCACGAGTGCTGCAAAGAGCACTGTCATCTGCCACGCAAACAGGAGGTCCCTCACGAGGAGCTGTTGGACACACACGCGCACGCACGTACAAACACACACGCGCAAAGACACACACACACACACACACACACACACACACACACGTACACACACACACACACACACACACACACACACACACACACACACACACACACACACACACACAGCGCATGTACACAGATACAGACACAGACACACAGTCAAAGACAAAGACAAAGACACACACACACACACACACACACACACACACACACAAGAAAGCACACGCGCGCGGCAGCTCGTTCACAACAAACGAAAAGCACTTTCTTTACACACACACACACACACACACACACACACACACACACACTTACTTATCTCCTCCGCTGCACACCACACGCTGGGAAGGGACACCACTCTCTCGGAGGTAGTTTACAAGTGAGAGTTACGGCACCTTGCCTCCGGTTGGATTAAAAAGTCTCCCCGGGGACTTGGGGCGAAAAGCGACAAACACCGCCACAGGACTGACGGCGATCGCCGCAAGAGGTTAATGCCTCCCCCACTAACAATCTCCTCCCCCTAAATTATCCCCCACCCCCACCCCCCCACCACCTACCTTCTTTTTTTTTTAACCTTCCCTCGTTTCTCCACCACCACCACCACCACCACCCCTTTACCTCTCTCGCTTCCTACCCTCCTCCACCTCTACTCCCCAACAACATGAATGTCGCTCTAGCATGACCAGGAATTCAGTTCTTCTCGGTCGTTACTCTGTGGTCTACAAAACAGCCTTTGAGGGGAGAGAGAGAGAGAGAGAGAGAGAGAGAGAGAGACAGAGACAGACAGAGAGAGAAACAGGGACATAGACAGAAAGGAAGACAGAGACAGGGAGAGAAAGAGAGAGAGAGAGGAAGAGAGAGAGAGAGTCAGAGAGAGAGAGAGAGAGACAGAGAAAAACGGAGTGAGAGAGAGAGAGAGAGAGAGAGAGAGAGAGAGAGATGAACAGATAAACACAGATAGAGGAGAATTTCACAAGGGTAATGAGTGAGATGAAAATAGCAGTATGAGACTATATGCAAGAGAGAGAGAGAGAGAGAGAGTCGGAAGTCAGAACTGAGACAGACAAACAGACAGACAGAAAGTCAAAGAAGGAAAGACAGACAAACAGGTGGACAGGGAGGAAAAAAAAAGCACCGAAAAATAATGCGTTTTTATATCAGATGTCATATCGTTTATGCGAAAATGT
>NC_134888.1:20069348-20071848 GCF_041734735.1 Babylonia areolata | reverse complement strand
TTGTGCCTGCGTGTCTGGGTGTTTATTGTCTCTGTCTGCCTGCCTTTACGTCTTCCCATCTCTCTCTCTCTCTCCCTCTCTCTCTCTCCCTCTCTCTCTCTCTCTCTCCCCTCTCTCTTCTTACCTCCCCCCGCTCTCTCTCTCCCTCTCTCCCCCCTCTCTCTCTCCCTCCCTCCCCCTCTCTCTCCCTCCCTCTTTCTCTCTCTCCCTCTATCCCTCCCTTCCCCCCTCTCTCTCTCTCCCTCCCTCTCTCTCTTCCTCCCTCTCTCTCCCTACCTCTCTCTCTCCTCTCTCTCTCTCCCTCTCTCTCTCCCTCCCTCTCTCTCTCTCTCCCACTCTCTCTCTCTCTCCTTCCCCTGTCTATCTCCCTCCCTCCCCCTCTCTCACCCCCCTCTCTCTCTCCCTCCCTCTCTCTCTCTCACCCCCCTCTCTCTCCCTCCCTCCCCCATCTCTCTCTCTCCACACCTCTGTCTTCTCTTCCTGTATTTTGGAATATGACCCGTGGATGACTTTATTTTGATATATATTTTCTGATTTTTCCCCTTGAGGGATGGATCTGAAAGAAATGTTTTTGGTTTTTTTTTTTGTTTTTTTTGTTTTTTAAAGAAGTGTTTATTCCTCTAGACTCTTGAAATAAAATTCGTACCATTCCATTTTGTCCCTACCCCCACCTTCTCTCTCTCTCTCTCTCTCTCTCTCTCTCTCTCTCTCTCTCTCTCTTCTCTATCTATCTATCTGTATGTATGTTGTACGTATGTATGTATATATCTATCTCCCTCTCTCTATCTACCTCTCCCTCTCTCTATCTTTATCCCCCCCCCCCCCCCTTATATTTCTCCTCTCTCTCTCTCTCTCCACTCCTTTACACCTTCCCCCTCCCTCTCTGTCTTTCCCATGCACCTCAAAACCACCACCACCACCACCACCACCCTCTACCCTCCACCCTCCTCCACCCAACACCCCATTCGTCCTCCTCAAAATCAAACACACATCAAAGACTTCCCCAATCACAACTATCGTCCGTCAGACCGGACAGTAAACCACCCCCGGCCTACCTTTCAGTCGTCACTCGTCGCGCGCCATACTTTCCCCATCCTCAAATGGCCCCCCCGTTTTCCCATGTGGTCAGTTTTTAAGTGTGTGAGTGACCCTGGCAGTCACTTTGTGACGTCGTTCGTTGCTTGCTAGCCTTGCCTTGCTTTGCCTTGCCTTGCCTTGCCTTGCTTTGCTTGCTTGCTGCTCGTATCGGACGCAAGAATGTTACAGCGGTATTTCGCGCGCTTTAAAAACATCCTCTCCTGATCTCGTTGTAAACGTGATTTAGCCTCGGTCTGGGTGAGCCAAGGTTGCTGGGAATGTGTATGGGGGGGCGGGGGGGGGGGCGGGGGGGGGGGGGAAACTGAGGGGTGGGGGTCGCGGGAGAGGAAGGAGAGGGGAGAGTGTGGAGGTCGGGTACTAGGAGGAAGGAGGTTGAAGAGGGTGGGGGGGGGAGAGTGTGGGGGGGATGAAAGATGGGGGGGAGATGAAAGCGGACATTTAATGATTGACTTTATTAGCGTCAGTCTCTCTCTCTCTCTCTCTCTCTCTCTCTCTCTCTCTCTCTCTCTCTCTCTCTCTCTCTCTCTCTCTCTCTCTCTTCTCCTGGAATTTCTTGGGAGTGTTTGTGGTGGGGGTCGTGACTGTTTGCACGTTTGTTCAGTTGTTTGTTTGTTTGTTTGTTTGTTTGTCCGTTCGTTTGTTTTCGTGCTTTTGATTTCCTGGTGCTTCTTTCTTTCGTTCGTTCGTTCGTTCGTTGTGGCTCTCGTTCTTTCTTCTTTTTCGTCTTCTTTTTTTTTTCTTTCCTCTTCTGTCTTCATTTTAAAGATTTTTTTTTTCTTGATTTTTTCGACACCTTTCTTTTCCCTGATCTTTTCTTTCTTTCTTTTTTTTTTTTTTTTTTCTTTCTTCCTTTTACATAATTATTTTCGTCTTGTCTCCTTTTCCTTTTTTTAAAATTTTGAATTCATTCATTCATTCATTCATTCTTCTTCTTCTTCTTCTTCTTCTTCTTCTTCTTCTTCTTCTTCTTCTTCTTCTTCTTCTTCTTCTTCTTCTTCTTTCTTTCTTTCTTTCTTTCTTTTTTTTTTCAATGAACCTTTTTTAATTTCATTTCAAACATCAAAAACAGAAATACTGACACACGACAAGAAAAAAAGGATAAACATTCTTCTTCTTCTTCTTCTCTCTGTCTCTGTCTGTCTGTCTGTCTGTCTGCCTGTCTGTCTGTCTGTCTGTCTCTCTCTCTCTCTCTCTCTCTCTCTCTCTCTCAGGATATAAAGGGATTTATTCGTACACTTCGTACAAGACTTATTGACTGCCGTTGGCAAGAATGGTCATCACATTCAAGATAGTACTCTGATTTTTATAGACAAGTTAATTCGGCACACTCTATTCCTGTTTATTTATCTATGAAACATGGCTCACACCTAAAATTCATAATGACAATGTTTAGATTTGGAAT
>NC_134888.1:20056848-20059348 GCF_041734735.1 Babylonia areolata | reverse complement strand
CAAGGACAGAGACACACACACAAAAAAAAGAAAAAAGCAGTATTTAACGTTCACCTGAACTCTCTCTCTCTCTCTCTCTCTCTCTCTCTCTCTCTCTCTCTCTCTCTCTCTCTCTCTCTCTCTCTCTCTCTCTCTCTCTCTCCAGCGACAACAACAATTACTATTAAAAAAAGAAAAAGTGTTAGAGAGATAGATAGAGATAGAATGAGAGAGGGGGGAGGAGATAGAGAGAGAGAGAGAGAGAGAGAGAGAGAGAGTGTGTGTGTGTGTGTTGCGCGCGTCACACACACACTCTCTCTCTCTCTCTCCTCTCTCTCTCTCTCTGTTTCCCTCTCTCTCCCTCTCTCTCTCTCCATCTCTCTCTCTCTCAGTCTCCCTCTCTCCCTCTCTCTCTCCCCCCCTCTCTCTCTCTCTCCATCTCTCTGTCTGTCTCCCTCTCTCCCCCCCTCTTTCTCTCCCTATCCCTCTCTCTCTCTCTCTCTCTCAGTCTCCCCTCTCTCTCCCTCACCCCCCTCTCTCTCTCCATCTCTCTCTCTCTCTCTCTCTCTGTCTCCTCTCTCTCTCCATCTTCCTCTCTCTCTCTCTTCCCCCCCTCTCTCTCCATCTCTCTCAGTCTCCCTCTCTCCCCCCCCTCTCTCTCTCTCCATCTCTCTCTTTCTCTCAACGTGCCATCACAACAAGCTGAACTCTAAGCACTCTGTCCTAATCGCGCACTCTATCAGGAGTGGGGTGTGGGTGGAGTGGGTGGGGGGGTCGGGCGGGGGGGGTCGGGGGTGGGAGCAAGGGGAGGAGTGGGGGAGGAGAGGAACAGGGAGGAGGGGGAGGGGGGGGGGATGGAACGTCTTTTACTTACCTCTTCCAGCACCCTCGCAGAAAGCAAGCTTGTCATCATCTTTCGAGCAGCATCATTCACACACGATGACCAACTTGTGCAGCGCTTCGAAGTGTTTCCCATCTCAGATTTGCCCCGAGGGCTTTTTTTTAAATTTATTATTATTATTATTATTATTATTATTATTATTATTATTATTATTATTGTTATTATTATTATTATTATTATTATTATTATTATTATTATTATTATCATTATCATCATCATCATTATTATTATTATTATTATTATTATTATTATTATTGTTGTTGTTGTTGTTGTTGTTGTTATTATTATTATTATTATTATTATTATCATTATCATTATTATCATTATTATTCCACTATCACCGCCGCTCCCATCTGCATCATTATCATTGAGCTCGATGATCTACATGCACACTTAGTCATCAGTGTGGGATCTGACGTTATGGTTATAGATTTTGCTTTTTGTGTTTGTTGAAGTGAATTGGGGGGGTGGGGATGGGAGGGGGGGGTTTCGGGGGGGGGGGGGGGAGGGAGTAGCGAGAGGGGAGATTGTTTTGTTTTTCGTTGTTTGGTTCTATTTTTGTTTTAGTTACTTAGTTATGTTACTTGATGGTTGCTCGGTTGGTTGTTGTTACGCTGAAAAGTATTGTGATATCTTGTTAATGAATGTATCATCTTAGATCATCTGAGTCTGAGTCTCAGTCTGACTCTCTCTCTCTCTCTCTCTCTCTCTCTCTATATATATATATATATATATATATATATATCTATCTATCTATCTATCTATCTATCTATCTATCTATCTACCCTTATATGTCTCTCCCCCACCTTTCTCTCTCTCCCTCTCTCCCTCCCTCCCTCTCTCCCTCTCTGTTTCTCCCTCTCTCTCTGTCTCCCTCTCTCCCTGTCTCTCCCTCTCTCTCTCTCTCTTGTCTCTCCTCTCTCCTCTCTCTCTCTGTCTCTCCCTCTCTCTCTCTCCCCCTCTCTGCCTCTCTCCCTCTCTCTCTTTAGCTTTTATGACGGTCACTCTAGGAAGTCGTGTCTACCTATGTATGTGAATAGGTTTGTAAAGAATTATTTGTATTTGTATTTCTCTTTTTGTCACAACAGATTTCTCTTTGGGAAATTTGGACTACCTTCCCCAGGGTGAGCGCGTCGCTACACTACAGCGCCACCCAATTCTTTTTGTATTTTTTTTTTCTTGCGTGCAGTTTTATTTGTTTTTCCTATCGAAGTGGATTTTCTACACAATTTTGCCAGGAACAACCCTTTTGTTGCCGTGGGAGTTGTGGAGGGAGAGAAAATGTCGGCGGCTGAGCCGTGATTCGAACCAGCGCGCTCAGATTCTCTCGCTTCCTAAGCGGACGCGTTACCTCTAGGCCATCACTCCACTCCACAATTATGTAACTAGAGTTATAGATTCGGAATATTCCTCAATGCGTAAGCATTCATTAAGATATACAAGAATTTCTGCTCTGCAGTTAGCATGTCCATTTCACTTTAGTCAGCTGAGGAAAATGAATCTTTTTGTGTTCCTGAGTATAGGTATCTTAGAGAAGAATTCGTTTCAAGAAAATACGTGTAATTCGGTTGAGCATTTTGTTTTCATTATCTAACAACAAAAAAATAGCATGGAATTGAT
>NC_134888.1:20036848-20041848 GCF_041734735.1 Babylonia areolata | reverse complement strand
GTCCATTGCTGTGCAGTAACAAAGAGGGAGCAAGAAAGAAGGGAAAAGAGAGAGAGAGAGAGAGAGAGAGGGGTGGGAGGGAATGGGAGAAGCCAAAAAAAGAAGAACTAAAAAAAAAAAAAAAAAGTGACAGATCAGTCCAAGCATGACCACCAATGATGTCTTCCCCCCCCCCCCACTCCTACCCCACCCTACCCACCACCCACCCACCCACAAAAAAAAAGGTCGCTACCTTTTCAGTAGTCCTCAAGCGTGTCCTAGTCTTGCGTCCGGACGTTTTGATTTAAAGGGGCCTTTTGTTATATATTTTGAATAAAAAAAATTGTGTTTTTTTTTTTAAATGTTGCAAACCGACACCGTCTGATTTAGTCCGCTCAGTTGTAAAGCAATTCATTATTCATGACTCGATTCCTGGTCCGTAACACACCGGCACACACACACACACACACACACACACACACACACACACACACACACACACACACACACACACACACACATAAAGTGAAATTCAAGACGTCTGCTTAATGAACTACATATTTTCTATCCAATTTTTCAAAAAAAAATTGATCTTACCATTTCCAAATTCAGATCATCTTTCATTAGATTCAGATTTGGAGTAAACGAACTTAAAGTTAATGAGCGTTATAAGAATAGCCTGAAAAACTGTACCTTTTGTGAATGGTACGAAGACGAAATTCATGTACAGTCAATTTGTCCACAACATGATATTCTGAAAAAAAGAAATACTTATCTAAGCATGTACAAAATTTAAGGATTTCCATATTACCCCCACTTACTTCAAAATGACAACAGCATTGTGTCAAGAGATGTAGCAATGTTTATTTTTTTTATGCGTTAAAACAGAGAGCAGAAAGCGCTCAGTCTTTGATGAAAGACACGTTTATAAATTACCCTGTTGTTATATAATAAGTTTATTCTTTATAATATTTTGTTGTTCATCCAACTCAAGGGTTGGTTTTCATATGTGTGTGTGTGTGTGTGTGTGTGTATACGACACGTGCATTCATATGTATACAGGTCGGTGGCCTTACATTAAAACAGTTCTGAGTTCTGAGTTATGTCTCTCTCTGAGTCTCTCTCTCTCTCTCTATGTCTCTGTCTGTCTGTCTGTTTGTCTGTCTCTCTGTTTCTCTCCTGCCAGGCATCACACGAATGCAGTCATAAAAATGCTCTGGCTCCCTGGCTCCCGTTCTGGTGCCAGCTCTCATGGTGCTGGTGTTCTTCAATGTTCACTTCATTTTTCTGTCTCTCTTTGTCTAGATGTTGTGGTTGCTGTTTTTGTTGTTGTTGTGTGTGTGCGTGTGTGTGTGTTTGTACGGTGTGTGAATGTATGTTTGTTTGTTTGTTTGTTTGTGGTGTGTGTGTGTGTGTGTGTGTGTGTGTGTCTGTGTGTGTCTGTGTCTCTGTGTGTGTGAATGTATGTATGTATGTATATATGTATGTATATATATATATATATATATATATATATATATATGTGTGTGTGTGTGTGTGTGTGTGTGTAAGAGAAAGAGAGAAAGAGACGGAGACAGAGAGACAGAGACAGAGAGAGTAAACCAGTCGGTTAACCCTTGAGGCACGGCCTGCTCATTGAGTTAATGGTGTAGTAGTCAGGCAACTGTTATTTCTTTCTTCCTTTCTTTCTTTCTTTTTTCTTTCTTTCTTTCTTTCTTTCTTTCTTTCTTTCTTCTTCTTCTTCTTCTTCTTCTTCTTCTTCTTCTTCTTCTTCTTCTTCTTCTTCTTCTTCTTCTTCTTCTTCTTCTTCTTCTTCTTCTTCTTCTTCTTCTTCTTCTTCTTCTTCTACTTCTTCCATGTCTTTCAAGTGCCACATGGCTTAATTAACAACTATTCGGCATATAATTTTTGACAAGTGCCCCCTACTCTGTCACTGTTGTCATTGAAATTGAAACTGAATCGAACACGGAGGTTCCTTCCAATCCAGAAAGCGTATCGATCTTGAACATCGACAGACAAACAATGCCACCATACACAGAAAGCAGGAACAGGCCGACATTACCATATGACACATTCTTTTTGATACATGTATGATAGTCAGTCGTGTTCGACTATGACCATCAGAACAGCAGAGGAGGTAACTGCAGTCCCGACTAATCTGGGCTAGAATTTGATATTGCAGTGGAGAATGTCTTGCCAAAGTTACATCCCCCACTCTCTCGGCCAAGAAGGTTTTAGGACAGTCTGCGTTCCTAAAGGCCAACTAGGCCCTCAAGGCTGAAGCAGTACAATTTTTTTTTTTTTTTTTTTTTTTTTTTTTGCCTCCTAGTTTGAGAAGCATAGTCATAGTCCTTCACAAAAAAGACTAAGCTGTAAATGATTTTCCATTGCAATGGAGAAATCATTGATAATACAGTTCTTACTTTGCTGTTTGCCCAACTGTAAACTTATGTCCATCTGTCATATAAGCTGAGAGTACTGACAGGGAAAAGCACAAAGTATTTCTGTCCGGCTTTTTTTTCGTGAATATATTCAATGAGAAAAGTATTGTGTCTCTGTGACACCACAAAAAATGTACAGCAGTTACAACTACAACACAAAAACAAAAAGTCATTGCGGTAAAAGAAAACAGAGATGGAGTACGAAGGAATAAGATTTTTTCACGAATAATGTTTCGGGGAGGAAGGGGGGGGGAGGAAGCATCAACAAAACGCACGCATGTGAATGCATGAGAAAGCAACACACACACACACACACACACACACACACACAATCACACAACCACACACACACAATCACACAACCACACACAACCACACACACACACACACACACACAATCACACAAACACACACAACTACACACACAACCCCCGACCCCACCCCACATACACACACACTCAAAACACCCTCATAAATCACAAGGAGGGGGAGGGGGAGGAGGACTTGCTTGCATGAAAGACAGACAGACAGACAGACAGAAAGAAAGAAAGAAAGAAAGAAAGCAACAACAGCAACAACAACAACAACAACGACGACGACGACGAAAACCGTTTTGTGCAAATCGGCGACGGCCCCCATAAACAGCTGGATCAAGTTTGGGAAGCCTCTCAACCGCTTCTCCCAGCTAATTTCTCTCTCCTTCACGCTGCTTCAACCCCCCCTTCTCCTTGCACCGCCCCGCGCTCTCCCTACTACTAGGGCCCAGGGGGGGCTTAGCCCCTGGGATTACTGCAACGATGAAGGAGCACCGCTGACAGGGCCGACAACCCTGAGAAGCTTGGAAAGAGTTAAGGGTCGTGACTGCGGCGAGCGAAGAAGAAGAAGAAGAAGTAGAAGATAAAAAAAATAAAATAAATAAAAGGAAAAAAAAAAGAAAAGATTTGCTGACGGTTGGTTGGTTCGTTCGTTGGTTGGTTGGCGGGAAAAGGCTGGAGCAGAGCGATGAAATGAGTGCTGTGGCGAATAGAATGAGGGTGAAGGGTTTAACGACTTTCCGTTGAAGAACATGGCTGAGAGTGTGAGAGAGCCGTGGAACTCGTACGAACCCGGCGAACACTACTACAAAACGCCACACTAACAGCACTCTTGTACCGACCGAAAAGAGCGAGCGAAACAGGTGTGGAAGAAGAAAAGAATTAGTTTCCAAAATGCGCGTAAACGAGTATGGAACTTAAGTCTAATAGATTTGCCAGGGATTCAAAAACAAATAATAATATATATATATATATATATATATATATATATATATATATCATACTGTCTCGTGTTACGAATATAATGGGAAGTGATTCGTACCACCACCACCACCACCACCACCACCACACACTCCTTCCCGCTCCTGACTGGTCTTTTGGAGCATACAGCTGCCACAGAACCAGGTTTTCAGTGTTTGTTCACAGTTTGAACACTGTCGGAACTATCGTAGTGCATGTCTTGGGTTTCGACTGACGGACTTTAGTCTGCTGGACATGACAGTTACGCACTTTTCGTCGTCATTCAGAAAGAGAATTTCGGTAGTACATTTGGTGTACGCCTTTCATGTATTTCGGGACTGAAGTCTTGTATCTATCTATCTATCTCTCTCTCTCTCTCTCTCTCTCTCTCTATATATATATATATATATATATATATTTGAGTGTGTGTGTGTGTATTTGATTATTTCTCTCTCTCTCTCTCTCTCTCTCTCTCTCTCTATATATATATATATATATATATATATATATATATATATATATATATATCGCAGTGCGATAATGCAGTTATCAATGTACACAGGATACCTACCTGTATCACCTTATTCCTTTGCGTTCGGCGTTTTGGGGCTTACATTCAAAAATTGTTTGCATGCAGGAACAGTATCAGTATCTGTAGCTCAAGGGGGGGAGGGGGGTTGGAGGAGGGGGGGATTTGTCCACATTCCTAGCACTTTTGAAATAATTTATGTAATATAATTATCCAGTTTTCTGGTAAATTGATTAACATGGTGTAAGATACTACATGCTTACCAACTGACACATTTTTGTTGCTCAACAAATGAATAGCGTTCTTTACCTTCTGTAAAGGTATTGCCGAGTTGATTGTATTATCATTTTGTGGGGTAGGATTTCTATATTTGTCATTGATTTCTTCTTCCTCTCTTAAAGTCTTTTCTGTATTTTGACAAACTATCCACTCTACGTGTTTTAGAGTACATACAAACAAACTCCTCAGCCTTCTCTTGAGGAGACAGAAACTCTTTATCCTTCGTTTGAATGATAGGATAGTCTTGCAGTACAATGCCTGATTTCATTTCGTTCATTTTGGCCCCCACTTTTTTTCACATCCTTAATGGCCAGATACTTCATTCAAACAGAACTACGACCAATACTGTCTTTATTCTTGGGCTATGACTCTATTCGCCTTGATTTTTGTGAAACACGTTTCTTTATGAGCGGCTTCTTTTACATCTTTATCATGTACTTTTCTGAGTCTTAACCATGTTAAGTATGCTAGTTTCTTTGTATTTACAGCCTCTGCACA
>NC_134888.1:20026848-20031848 GCF_041734735.1 Babylonia areolata | reverse complement strand
CGCGCACGCACGCACACACACACACACACATACGCGCGCGCACGCACACACACACACACACACACACACACACACACACACACACACACACACTGGTTTTTTTGTTTGTTTGTTTTTTGCTCCTTTTTTTTTTTTTTTTTTTTTTTTTTTTTTTTGAGTCATGCATGCGTGTAACTGACTGGAGCGAAAACGCTTTGATTTGTCTCTGCACAAGATATAGCGCTGTATAAATACTATTTATCCTTATTATTATTATTATTATTATTATTATTATTATATGGAAAGAGAGAGAGTCTCTGCACAAGATTTAGCGCTGTATAAATACTATGTATCATTATTATTTTATATTATTATTACCATTATTATATGGAGAGAGAGAGAGAGTCTCTGCACAAGATTTAGTGCAATATAAATACTGTTTATCATTATTATTATTATTATTATTATTATTATTATTATTATTATTATTATTATTATCGTCGTCGTCGTCGTTGTTGTTATTATTATTATTATTATTATTATTATTATTATTATTATTATTATTATTATTATCATTATTATTATTATTATTATTATATGGGGAGAGAGAGAGAGAGAGAGAGAGAGAGAGAGAGAGAGACAGAGAGAGAGGGAGAAGGACGTATCATTTTGTAGATAACACCATCCATCTCATCGACTATCAGACAGGGAGAAAAGTGGCAGAGTGGTTAAGACGCCTATCTGTCAATACAGTGTCCGTGTGACGGGGGGCCTGGGTTCGAACTCTCAACTCTCGCCCTATCTCCCAAAGTTCCCATTGGAAAATTTTTTTAAAAAAACCAAAAAAAACTGAGCGTTCAGTCATTCAGGATGAGACGATATACCCCTCGAGGTCCCCCGTTTGCTGCTCGCACTTCATGTTTGACATTTATTTGCTTATTTATCATCATTGTTGTCTTTTTTTATTATTATTATTATTACTACTACCTTTTTTACATTATCATTATTATTTATTTATTTATTTATTTATCTATTTATTTATTTATCTGTTTATTTATGTAAGCTTATCTATTATTTATTCACCTTTTTTCTTCTTCTCAAGGCCTGACTAAGCGCGTTGGGTTACGCTGCTGGTCAGGCATCTGCTTGGCAGATGTGGTGTAGCGTATATGGATTTGTCCCAACGCAGTGACGCCTCCTTCAGCTACTGATACTGATACTGAAACTGGAAAAGAACCCACGGCAATAAATGTGTTGTCTTCTAGCAACATTCTTGCAAAAAGAACTCCATTCTGACAGGTACACACACACAAAAAAAAACCCATTATGCATGCACTGAAGGCCTAACTACATTGGGTTATGCTGCTGGTCAGGCATCTGCCTAGCAGATGTGTTTGGTTATGCTGCTGGTCAAGCATCTGCCTAGAAGATGCGTTGGGTTATGCTGCTGGTCAAGCATCTGCCTAGAAGATGTGTTTGGTTATGCTGCTGGTCAAGCATCTGCCTAGAAGATGTGTTTGGTTATGCTGCTGGTCAAGCATCTGCCTAGAAGATGCGTTGGGTTATGCTGCTAGTCAGGCATCTGCCTAGATGTGTTTGGTTATGCTGCTGGTCAAGCATCTGCCTAGAAGATGCGTTGGGTTATGCTGCTAGTCAGGCATCTGCCTAGATGTGTTTGGTTATGCTGCTGGTCAAGCATCTGCCTAGAAGATGTGTTGGGTTATGCTGCTGGTCAGGCATCTGCCTAGCAGATGCTATGTAGCATATAATTATGTTATGGAGTGATGGCCTAGAGGTAAAGCGTCCGCCTAGGAAGCGAGAAAATCTGAGCGCGCTGGTTCGAATCACGGCTCAGCCGCCGATATTTTTTTTTCCCCCTCCACTAGACCTTGAGTGGTGGTCTGAGCGCTTGTCATTCGGTTGAGACGATAGAACCGAGGTCCCGTGTGCAGCATGCACTTAGCGCACGTAAAAGAACCCACGGCAACAAAAGGGTTGTTCCTGGCAGAATTCTGAAGAACAAAATCCACTTCGATAGGAAAAACAAATAAAACTTCACGCAAGAAAAAATACACAAAAAAAAAGGGTGGCGCTGTAGTATAGCGGCGCGCCCTCCCTGGGGAAAGCAGCCCGAATTTCACACAGAGAAACCTGTTGTGATAAAAAAGAAATACAAATACAAATTTGTCCAAACGCAGTGACGTCTCCTTCAGAAACTACAACTGAAACGTCTGTCTCCTCTGGCTGATCCCGCTGCCTTTTGCTGCTGTTCAGACATCTGCCTAGCAGATGTGGTGTAGCGCATATGGGTTTTGTTCGAAAGCGGTGACACCTCCTTAAGAAAGTGAAACTGAAACCGGAACTTCCCAAGAGAGTAGTAGATAGCACTGACCTGCATTATCAACATATACGAAGGTCATTCAATAAATAAGGTGAATTTTTCGGTATAAGGACTTCTAATACAGATAGAAGCTTACTTTATTTTTATTTTTCAACGTAGTCTCCCAGCACTGTCACACACTTTTCCCATCTGTGCACAAGCTTCCGTATTCCCTCAGCGTAAAAATCTTTGGACTGATGTCACAGCCAGTCGCTCACAACACTTTTGACTTCATCGTCACTTTCAAACTTCGTGCCTCTCGTGAACGCTTTCAAGGGACCAAACAGGTGAAAGTCTGAAGGGGCAAGGTCTGGGCTGTAAGGGGGATGAGGGAACAGTTCCCAGCCCAGCTCGTTGATGGTCTGCACCGTTCGGGCTGCTGTGTGAGGCCTTGCATCTTTGGCACCCACCGGCAGCTGACCTTCGAGTAGCCAAGGTTATCATGGACAATTTTGTGTGCTGTCCCAACAGATAAGCTCAAAGTCCTTGCAATGTCATCCACTGTCACCCTTCTGTCAGACTGAATGAGGTCATTGACTGATTCGATCACCTCAGGAGACCTCACTTCCGTAGGCCTTCCAGGCCTGTCTTCATCCTCAACACTGCTCCGTCCTTCCTTAAACAATTTAGCCCACTTGTGGACATTTTTTCGGCTGAAGCATGTGGCACCATACACAGTTGACATTCTCCTATGAATTTCAACTGGTTTGCACCCTTCAGCAACCAAAAACTTGATAACTGACCGCTGTTCAATCCTGGAGCATGCTTCTTGGTCGGCCATCTTTGTTAATCGCCAAAACTCTCAAAGTTTTTTTTTAATCTGCAAAACAAATTAAATCCATGTGAAAAAGAAGTAAAACCAGAAAAAAAAAAGAAAAGTAAGCTTCTATCTGTATTAGAAGTCCTTATACCGAAAAATTCACCTTATTTATTGAATGACCCTCGTACATATATTATTTGAACATGAATGCATTTGAAAGCGTTAGCTCTCTCTCTCTCTCTCTCTCTCTCTCTCTCTCTCTCTCTCTTGGTTTCTTGGTTTCAAAAGAAGGAACATTGTATGACTTGTCCAAATCATTCTCTTCAAACGCTATAACTGCACAAAAGAAGTCATTCCTATCGCTCTTTTGTTTCCTGGCATGGAAACATGTAACAAGATGTCTGTTCATAATCATGTCAACACACATGTTTCACAGTTAAATGACGCAGAACAGTTTTATGGTTATAACTGGATTTGGGGGGGGGGAAAAAAACAAAAAAAAAAAAAAAAAAAACGGTCTCACGGGTATTAATGGGATGTCAGAAGAATTTTCATCACGTTTTCTCACAGTAATTTGTAAAATGAATGAATATGAATAGATAGATAAATAAACAAATCAATCAATCAATAGATAAATAAATAAATAAATAAATAAATAAGATGATCAAATAATTTCTAAAAAGAAAAAGAGGTTTTTTGTTTTGATTTTTGTTTTGGGGTTTGTTTGTTTGTTTGTTTGTTTTTTGTTGTGTGGTTTGTTTGTTTGTTTGTTGTTGTTGTTTTTTTGTTTTGTTTTTTTTTTTTTTTGGGGGGGGGGGTTGTTGGGTTTTTTTTTTGTTTTTTGTTGTTGTTTTTTAAACCGCAACTAAGACACCTAAGCTGTTTAATCTGAAAGCCGATTTACATTGTTTAACAACTCAAGAAACGGTGAAGAAAAAAAAACAACCCAACAACATCCAAAAAAACATTGAAAATATTTCAAGGATGTGTTCATAACTAGAAAAACAAACAAACAAACAAACAAACAAACAAAAAAATCAACAGATGATATTGAGAGAGCGACAAGGGAAAGATAATCAAACAAACCCACATCACTCCCTCCCCCACCCACCCACTCACCCACCCCCTCAAAAAAAAAAAAAAAAAAAAAAAAAAAAATGTCGGCATATTCTCCTTTTCAGAAGAAGGCGCGTCGTGTAGTTGTAGTATTTCATACCTTCCTAACTTACCACCACGACCACCACCAACACCAACACCAACACCACCAACACAACCACACCCAAACCCTTAACCCCTGAGAAGGATGATCAAAAACAAACCAAAACGGAAGAAAAAAAAACCAAAAAAACCCAAACAAGTAAGGAGAATTAGGATACTTTCAGTTCTTCCACCGTAGAGAGAGAGACAGACAGACAGAGAGACAGAGAGACAGAGAGAAACACACACACAGAGAGACAGAGACAGACAGAGACAGAGAGAGATGGGGGTAGTGAGAAGGGGATGGGGCCACAGGGCAAGGGGATGGGAGAGGGCACAGGAGGGCATAGCGAGGGCGTTGGAGATGGGGTTGGGGACGATGGGATGGTTGGGGTGGGAGGAAGGGAATGGAAGGGAAGGGGGTGAGGGTGGGGTGAGGGGGGGGGGGTGGGGGGGTGGTGGAGTGACACCAGTGAGCAGGGCATGGTTCTGTTTTTGGAACGACGAAGAGACGGAATCGGAGACACACTTAGGACCGCCTTTTTTTCCTTTTCTTTCTTTCTTTCTTTCTCCCCCCCCCCCCCCTCCACCCCTCTGTTCCCCTGCTGATGGTTCCAACTCCTCCCTTCCTTCCTTTCTTTCTTCCTTCCTTGCTTCTTTGCTTCCTCCTTCCTTCCTTCCTCC
>NC_134888.1:20016848-20019348 GCF_041734735.1 Babylonia areolata | reverse complement strand
TTATGCATCAACACTATGGGACTCCGCAAGTGCGAATACCATGAAGCCATTACAGAATCTTCATAAACGGGGGCTCAAGCTGGTACTCCTTAAAAAGACTACCCTTTTAGACTCAGATTATAAACAAGCGAATATTCTCCCACTAATCCGTAGATTAGAGTACAATAAAGGAATCATGATGCAAAAGATTATGACAGGTAATGCACCACCAACATTAATAGACAAATTTTCTGTAAATTCATCAAGGAATCCCCCCAAAGTCCATATCTCAATTCCAAGAATTGGCTTGTTCAAATCCAGCCTGGTTTAGTCAGGCGCCAGCCTATGGAACTCACTCCCAGAAACAATTAAACAACACCATTGCCCAACCACCTTAAAAAAAAACATTGCTTTTCCCACCTTATGCCATAATGAGTAATGTAAATCGTTCATTTTAATGATACTGTTTTTTTTCCCTATGCATTTTACTAACACCATGCCAGTGCCTGTATGCCATATGTGTGTGTGTGTGTGTGTGTGTGTGTGTGTGTGTGTGTGTGTGTGTGTGTGTGTGTGGTTGTTGTTTTGTTTTGATTTTTATGCATCTTTTCCTCTGTTATGTATCTCTACTAACACCACGCTTTCATTTTATCAAATATTGTGTAGTGTAGACTCTATTCAGGGCGGGGACTGGATGTAAAAAAGCACACCAGTGCTTATCTATTATCCTCAAAATAAAAAATTTGTCTTGTCTTGTCTTGTCTTGTCATCTCTTTTTTTCTCTTTCTCTCTCTGTCTTTCTCTGTCTCTGTCTCACTCTCCACCTCTCTCGGTGTGTCTCTATGTCTCTCTGTTTCTGTTTACGTGTGTGTGTGTGTGTGTGTGTGTGTGTGTGTGTGTGTGTGTGTACAAGCATTCTGGATGCTTGCTTCGAATTTGTTGTTTTTGTTGCTGTTGTTTGTTTGTTTGTTTTTTTGTTTGATACAATGTTTATTTGGTAAAAGACCCTCTTACGAAGGCCGAGGAGTATATAAACAGTGCCTGTCTCTCATCCTCGTAAATGAATTTTTTGTTCTCTCTCTCTCTCTCTCTCTCTCTCTCTCTCTCTCTCTCTCTCTCCAGAAAGAAGACCTACAAATTCATTGTCTCTCAAGACATGGTGGTTTGTTTGTTTGTTTGTTTGATTGTTTGTTGTTGCTTGTTTTGTTTTTTGTTTTTCTTTTTTTTTCTTTCTTTCTTTCTTTTCTTTTCTAAACACAGCACCTGAAGTTCGCAATGAAAAGATCAACCCCAAAATGAAAACGGGAGAACGGCAATTGTTTTGTTGTTGTTGTTTTTTTTATGTCTGGGTTTTCCCGCTCGTGACTTTTCACGCCGTGTGATTTTTGAAAGGACTGTCGTGCTGAGCTATTTGCATAAAAACCAAAACCATAGACCTGAAGAGGAGAAGGATCAGCATCTTAAGTGTCAGTGTTTTTATGCGTAGGTCAGGTATCTGCTTCTCTCTTCTTCTTTTTTTCTGTTTTTTAACCCCTTAATTGCTGAACTTTGGTAAAAATGAAATCAGTGTGGCATCGGCTTTTAAATGCATTTCCTATTTTCTATGTACATTTTCAATGATATTATTCATTCTACTACCAACCAAAGATTATCTTTATCGGATAATACAGAACAAACACATAGTCGCCTCGGCGTATTTGTTCTTTCTGTTTTGTCCGTGTATTCTGTGTAGCATATTCAAGACCAAAAAGGCTAATGCCAGTTTTGAACATATAAAAGCTAATCTGTCATTGCTGCTGTGTGCACATGTCAGTTTCAGTTTCAGTTTCAGTTTCAGTAGCGCAAGGAGGCGTCACTGCGTTCGGACAAATCCATATACGCTACACCACATCTGCCAAGCAGATGCCTGACCAGCAGCGTAACCCAACGCGCTTTGTCAGGCCTTGAGAAAAAATAAATAAAAATAAACAAAACAAAAGCAACTAAATCACTAATAATAATAATAATATAATTTTAAGAAATATAATAATAATAATGATAATAATAATAATAATAATAATGAAAATAAATCAGTACTGATGAGGACAAACCGAGGAAGTGTCTGGGTTATGTTCCTATGTACCTTTTATTTACCTGTGTGCTAGATGAATCGGTAGCATTGGGTCGGAGTTGTGTATCATGTAAATGGACAGGGTTGCTCTCTCTCTCTCTCTCTCTCTCTCTCTCTCTCTCTCTCTCTCTCTCTCTCTCTCTCTCTCTCTCTTCTTTAATTGGTTTCAGCTGCATGCAAGTCTACAGAGAACTTTTGAAATGGACAGAGTTAATTTTTTTCTTTTCTTTTTTTTCTTTTTTTCTTTTCTTTTTTTTTCCTTAAACTATTCTAGCCTCATTGGGGTTTTTTTCACTTCCACTTTTGTTAAGCGGTTAATAAGGATGCATTGCTGACACTGCTTCTCTGGGAATGTTTTCTTGCTTGTACCCCCCCCCCCCCCCCCAGGCCCCCCACCCCCCCCCCCCCCCC
>NC_134888.1:19999348-20009348 GCF_041734735.1 Babylonia areolata | reverse complement strand
CTTGCCTTGCCTTGACTTGTTTTGTCTTGTCTTGTCTTGAGGAGGAAGGTGGCAGAGTGGTTACGACGCTCATCTATCAATAGAGAGAGAGTCTGTGAGGGTCTGGGTTCGAATCCAGCTCTCACCCCCTTTCCCCAAGTTTTTATTTTATTTTATTTTATTTTATCTTATTTTATTTTTGAAAATTATTATTATTTATTTATTTATTTTGTTTTATTTTATTTTATTTCTTTCTTCTTCTTTTTTTTCTTCTTTTTTTTTTTTTTTTTTTTTTTTGTTTGTTTTTGTACGCTTATAGTTGACTTCATCAAGTTTTTGCACCTTATACATATTATTATTATTAGTAGTAGTAGTTCATGCTTTTTTTATGTATTTATCTTTTTTTTTCTTCTTTTTTTTTCTCAAGGCCTGACTAAGCGCGTTGGATTACGCTGCTGGTCAGGCATCTGCTTGGCAGATGTGGTGTAGCGTATATGGAATTGTCCGAACGCAGTGACGCCTCCTTGAGCTACTGAAACTGAAACTGAAACTGACTGGCAAATCAAACTGAGTGTGGCAAGTCATTCGGATGAGACGATAATAAACCGAGGTCCTCCCCGTGTGCTGCTAGCAAGCATTTTAGTGGCGCAGTGTAAAAGTACCCATGTCAACGAGAGTGAATGATGTCCTCTGGCAGTGCAATTTTGCCTCCTAGTTTGAGAGTCATAATCTTTTACAAAGGACTAATCTGTAAATGGTTTCCCACTGACTGGAGAAACCATTGATAATACTTTGCTGTTGGCCCAAATGTAAAATAGTTGGTATGGCTATTGTAAATAATGTAAGTGAGTGCAATACTAAATGCCATTCTTTTTTTTTCCTTTTTTTTCTTTTTTTGTGGTTACATGTTATTTTCATGTGCACCTCAATCCACGGGGTTTCCTGAAATAAACAGGTCTTGTCTAGTCTTGTCTTGTCTTGACTTGTCTTGTCTTGCCTTGTCTTGCCTTGCCTTGCCTTGTCTTGTTTTGTTCTGTTTCGCCTTGCGTTATCTTGTCTTGTCTTGTCTTGTTTTGCCTTGTTTTTGTCTTGTCTTGTCTTACCTTTCTTGTTTTACCTTGTCTTGTCTTGTCTTGTTTTTGCCTTTTTTTTGTCTTGTCTTGTCTTACCTTTCTTGTTTTACCTTGTCTTGTCTTGTTTTGCTTTGTTTTGCCTTGCCTTGCCTTGTTTGTTTGTTGTTTTTTTTGTTTTTGTTTTTGGGGGTTTTGGGGGGGTTTTTTTGGGGGGTTGCCTTACCTTGCCTTGTCTTGTTTTGTCTTGTCTTGAGGAGGAAGGTTGCAGAGTGGTTACGATGCTCATCTATCAATAAAGAGAGAGTCTGTGAGGGTCTGGGTTCGAATCCAGCAAGCACTTGGCGCACTGTAAAAGTACCCATGTCAACGAGAGTGAATGATGTCCTCTGGCAACACTTCTGCAGAATAAACCTACTCTGATATGTACACAAACTTTTTTTTTCAAACTTTTGTTTTTAATTCATTTTTGCTTTTACATTTTTCACATATATAACAGAATACATTTACATTACAGAATCTAAAATGTTTTTTGCCAGACTTCACCAAACGTTCTTTTGAATGTGTTATTAACAATTCCAATATGTTATTTGTTGTTGCAGAAGGTTTGCTGCGTAGTCCAATAGGACATTTGTTATAGTTGTTTGATGTTGGCGTTTATAATGTTTCCATTTTCCCTAGCGTTGTCTCTCCCTATTCACCCTCCACACATACACACACTTTTACCCCCCACCCTCCTCCCACAACCCCTACCCCCACGGTTTTTTTGTTTTTTTTTCTTCTTTTTTTCTTTTTTTTCGTCTAATATCACTTCAAGTGGAAAGACGTTAAACTGAAGACGACGACATTTACATTACAAGAAAATATGCATCATGGATAGATCAACTATGTATTCAACATTTTATATATTAACGTTATATAACGTTAACTGTATGTCCTTAGTAGTCTTATATATTAGAGGTTCATGTGTATATAAATATGAAGGACATGTTTAAATATGAAAAGAAATATAGATAGATAAATAAAGATAAATGAATAAGGGAAGAAGAGAGGAAGAGAAATCTCAGAGAGAGAGGAAAAAAAAGGTTCTTCATTTTTACTCTACAGTGCTCCATATGAAATGGACCAATACTATTGATATATATATACCAGAAACATATATATATATATATATACATATACATACATATACAAACATACATACATATATATATATATATATATATATATATATATATATACATACATATATATACACATACATACACACACACACACACACACACATATATATATATATATATATATATATATATATATATATATACATATACATGTATATACACATACGTACACAAACATAATTATACGCACGCTTTCAAGGCCTGACTGGGTGCTTATACTGTTGGTCAAACATATTTGTATTTGCATCTGTTTTTCTCTTTTTATCACAACAGATTTGTCTGTGTGAAATTCGGGCTGCTATCCCCAGGGACAGCGCGTCGCTACACTACAGCGCCCCCCTCCCCCCACTCCTCCCCCCGCCACTCCCCCCCCCCCCCCCCACACACACACACACACACTCCTTTTTTTTCTTCTTTTTTTTCCTGCGTGCAGTTTTATTTGTTTTTCCTATCGAAGTGGATTTTTTTTTAAACAGAATTTCGCCAGGAACAACCCCTTTTGTTGCCGTGGGATCTTCTACGTGCTCTAAGTGCATGCTGCACACGGGATCTCGGTTTTATCATCTCATCCGAATGACTAGTGTCCAGACCACCACTCAAAGGCCTTGTGGAGGGGGAGGAGAAAATATCGGTGGCTGAGCCGTGATTGTGACTCGAACCAGCGCGCTGAGATTATCTCGCTTTCTAGGCGGACGCGTTATCGCTACTAGGCCATCACTCCATTCTACGCCTCCAAGCAGATGTTGTGTACCGTATAATTATGGATCTGTGTCCGAATGCATTGACTATGCACGCCTCTGAGAAAACTGAATCTCATGCCGAAACCGATTATCTTGTCTGTGTCAGTCTATGTCACTCACTGTCGACCGCTGTTCACACCTGCAATTTTTACCTGCCCCACCAGTGGGGCTCAGAGTGGCTCACTTGAACACCAGGAGGTCCTGATTACAAAGAGATATGTGGCGCGTTTTATCAGAAAAGGATACAGAGTGGTTGTGGTGGTGGTAGTGGATAGGAGAGGGGGTAAAAAATTTAACAAAAAAAAAAAAAAAGCTAAAGAGAAAGGGGGGAGGGGGGGAGATTCTTTTTGATGTTGTTACTGTCGACCAGCATTCGCCATGTGTGTGTGTGTGTGTGTGTGTGTGTGTGTGTGTGTGATTTATTGCTTTGTGTTGTGTTGTTTTTTTGCTCTCATTTACACACACACACACACACACACACGCACACACACACACACACACACGCGCGTGCGCGCGCACACACACACACACACACATACACACACCACATACACACACACACACACACACACAGAGTAATCTTTTGGTAAACTGACCACAGATCAGCTGATAGATAAGAGTTACATGAGTCTACATGAAGGCAAATAGAGCTGGAAAAGAACACTGGATCAGAATGATGTCCAGTTGCTTAATCGATTCTGCTTCGGAGCCTCTCAAATCTTTAAAAGAGAGAAGAGTGAACAGCGGTTCGGTAGTGTAGTGGTTATCACGTTCGCCTCACACGCAAGAGGTCCTGGGTTCGACCCCCAGCCAAACCACGGTGTGTTTACACACATATATACGATTATTTCCATTTCTATTGTTGATGCTTAAAAAAAGACAGCTTTAATCATTGCTGGTATCATAACGAATATGGTCATCCTGTTGCATTTTGTATTTTTGTATTTCTTTTAATCACAACAAATTTTTCTGTGTGAAATTCAGGCTGCTCTCCCCCGGGAGAGCGCATTGCTACACTACAGCGCCAGCCTTTTTTTCCCCTGCGTGCAGTTTTATTTGTTTTTCCTATCGAAGAGGGTTTTTTTGTTTGTTTTTTTACATAATTTTGCTAGGAACAACCCTTTTGTTGCCGTGGGATCTTTTACGTGCACTAAGTGCATGCTGCACACGGGACCTCGGGTTTCATCGTCTCATCTGAATGACTAGCGTCCAGACCACCACTCAAAGGTCTAGTGGATGGGGGGGGGGGGGGGGGGGAATATCGGCGGCTGAGCCGTGATTGTGATTCGAACCAGCGCGCTCAGATTCTCTCGCTTCCTAGGCGGACGTGTTACCTCTACTAAGCTATCACTTCATACGCCTCCCAGCAGACGTTATGTGACATATGATTATGGCTCTGTGTCCGAATGCACTGACTACGTACGCCTCTTTGAGAAAACTGAATCTCAAGCCGAAACCGATTATCTTGTCTGTGTCAGTCTGTGTCACTCACTGTCGACCGCTGTTCACACCTGCAATTTTTACCTGCCCCACCAGTGGGGCTCAGAGTGGCTCACTTGAACACCAGGAGGTCCTGATTACAAAGAGATTTGTGGCGCGTTTTATCAGAAAAGGATGCAGAGTGGTTGTGGTGGTGGTAGTGGATGGGAGGAGTGTGTGTGTGGGGGGGGGGAGTGGGGGGGTTAGAAAATAAAAATATATATCTGTTAAAGAGAAGGGGGGGGGGGAGATTCTTTTTGATGTTGTTAGTATCGACCAGCAGTCGCCATGTGTGTGTGTGTGTGTGTGTGTGTGATTTATTGCTTTGTGTTGTGTTGTTTTTTTGCTCTCATTTACACACACACACACACACGCGCGCATATCTACACGCACGCAGTCACACACACTTGCACACGCACGCACGCACGCACACACACACACACACACACATACACGCAACTTCCTCAGCCTTCAAGGAGGCATCAAAGTGTGCTGAATGATCCTTATGCGCTGCACCACACGTGCTGACAGTGAAAGGAATAATAGTTTCAAAAATAAAAAATAAAATGTAAAAGACTATAGAATTTAGAAACAGCGCAACAAAACACGACATGACACGGCACAGCACCACACTACACTACACTACACTACACTTTACTTCACAACTACACTACACTACACTACACTACACTACACAATAACAGTTTCAAAAATAGAAATAAAAAGTAAAAGACTATAGAATTTAGAAACAGCGCAACAAAACACGACACTACACTACACTATACTACACTACACTACACTACACAACTACACTACACTGCACTACACTACACAACTACACTACACTACACTTCACTACACTACTACACTACACTACTACACTACACTACACTACACCACACTACTACACTACACTACACTACACTACACTGCACTACACTTCACTACACTATACTACACTACACTACCTTACACTACTTCACAATTACACTACACTACACCCTGGTTCAAAGTATCAAAAAATAAATTTAAAAAAAACAGCAAAAAAAAAAAAAAAAAAAAAAAACTACGCCCTGGTTCAAAGTATCAAAAAAGAAATTTAAAAAAAAGCAATCAAACAAAAAAAAAAAAACAGCAACCAAAAAAACAACAACAAAAAACAAAAACTACAACCTGGTTCAAAGTATCAAAAAAGAAATTAAAAGAAACAGCAGCAAAAAAAAAAAAAATAAAATAAAAATAATAAATTGGTTCGGCTGGGGGTCGAACCCAGGACCTCTCGCGTGTGAGGCGAGCGTGATAACCACTACACTACCGAACCGTTAGGATTGAGCTCTAAAGTTGTTCTCATAACAGGATATCACCTAATCTGGAGAGATTATCTCGGGGTCATTGGGACAAACTTAATACTCCGTGTGGTCGGTTCTTATATAACCCCGAGGTATGTTAGAGATCGTGTGGCGAACTACCTGCTTCTGTCAAAAGTAGACTTTTTGGTTTGCTTCGATTTTTTTTTCCAAACATTTTTTAAATTCAATTTTACATTATGCTAGACACACATGACTGCAATATTAATATCAATGGTGGACTGTTTAAACTATCTACAAACGCATATACACGATTTCGATTTCGTTTTTGTTTTCATTAGTTTTTCTTGTTTTTCTTTCTTCTTTTTTTTTCTCTCTTCTTTTTTTTTCTGTTCTGTCTTCTGGGAAGCATACTTGCATGTGTGGGATGGCTAGGAGGGAGGGGGGAGTTGGGGGTGGGGGTGGGGTGGGAGAGAGAGGGGTGGTTGTAACGTGTGTGTGTGTGTGTGTGTGTGTGTGTGTGTGTGTGTGTGTGTGTGTGTGTGTGTGTGTGTGTGTGTGTGCATGTGTGTGTGTGTGTGTGTGTGTGTGTGTGCATGTGCATGTGTGTATGTGTGTATGTGTGTGTGTGTGTGTGTGTGTGCATGGGTGCATGTGTGTGTGTGTGTGTGTGTGTGTGTGTGTGTGTGTGTGTGTGTGTGTGTGTGTGTGTGTGTGTGTGTACGAGCATTCGCGCGTGCACTGGCGCTCGTCTGTGCGTGTGTATGAATGTAAGTGTGTGTGCTCTCGTGTAAGTCTCTATGCGGGTGGTCAAACATGTCTGTGTTTACGTGTGCGTGTGCGACATAATTCACACACACGCGCGCACGCAGACAACACACACACGCACGCACACACACATACACACACGCAGTGCTATGACCAGAAATGCGTATGAGCTTGCGTCCATTAATTGTGTATGTACATGTCTTTGCGTGTGTGTGCATGTTTGTCAATGTGCGTGTGTGCTCGTGCGCTCGTGCGTATGTGTGTGTGTGTGTGTGTGTGTGTGTGTGTGTGTGAGGATGTTTGTGCGCGCGCTTTTGTGTTTTGTGTCTGTATTCTGCATGCGAGAAGGTGCGTGCATTCACTAAGTGGAAAATACGCCTGCGCCAGCATCCTTGAGTCGCCGGCCGAGGCGCGCACTGGCCACTGGAACTTAAAGACGTCCGCGCGCGCGCGCGCGCTCCTACACACACACACACACACACACACACACACACACACACACACACACACACACACACACACTGACACTCACACACACACACACACACACACACACACACACACACACACACTGACACTGATACACACACACATTGACACTCACACACACACACACACACACACACACACACACACACACACACACACACACACACACACAGTAGAGACTAAGGTTATAAGGAAGGTGTAAATCGTTCTGCTGTCAACCCATCATCCATTTTACACTTTACGCAGCAGGTGAGGCCCCTAAAAACAACTCTCTTTTTTTCTCCTCTGGAGCAGGAAAGAGAGAGAGAGAGATAGGATATATATATATATATATATGGATAAGTATAATGGGAGAGAGATAGAGGAGAGAGAGATGGATAAGTATAATGAGAGAGAGAAAGAGAGAGAGGACGAGAGAGATATATGGATAAGTATAATGGGAGAGAGAACGAGAGAGGGATGAGTATAATGAGAGAGAGAGAGAGAGAGAGAGAGAGAGGAGAGAGAGAGAGATGGATAAGTATAATGAGAGAGAGAGAGTAAAAGAGAGAGGAGAGAGACAGAGAGAGAAAGAGAGAGAGGAGAGAGAGAAAGAGAGAGAGAGATGGATGAGTATAATATGAGAGAGTAAGAGGGAGAGAGGAGAGAGAGAGAGAGAAAGAGAGAGAGAGGAGAGGGAGAGAGGAGAGAGAGATGGATAAGTATAATGAGAGAGAGAGGGAGTAAGAGAGAGAGAGATGGATAAGTATAATGAGAGAGAGAAAGAGAGAGAGAGGGAGAGAGAGAGATGGAGAAGTATAATGGGAGAGAGAAAGAGAGAGAGGGAGAGAGAGATGGATAAGTATAATGAGAGAGGGAGTAAGAGAGAGAGAGAGATGGATAAGTATAATGAGAGAGAGAGGGAGTAAGAGAGAGAGAGAGAGATGGATAAGTATAATGAGAGAGAGTAAGAGAAGAGAGAGAGAGAGATGGATGAGATAATGAGAGAGAGAGAGGAGAGAGAGAGAATGATGAGTATAATTTGAGAGAGTAAGAGAGAGAGAGGGAAAGAGAGAGAGGTGGATGAGTATAATGAAAGAATGAACGGACTGTGGGAACATGTGGTGGTGGCGATGGGTGTGGGTGCGGTGTGGGTGCGGTGGGGGTGTGTGGGTGCGGTTGCGGGGTGGGGGGATGTGGGCGGGTGTGTGGGTGCGATAGGGGTGTGTGGGTGCGGTGGGGGTGTGTGGGTGCGGTGGGGGTGTGTGGGCGGGTGTGTGGGTGCTATAGGGGTGTGTGGGTGCTATAGGGTGTGTGGGTGCTATAGGGGTGTGTGGGTGCGGTGGGGGGGTGTGGGCGGGTGTGTGGGTGCTATAGGGGTGTGTGGGTGCGGTGGGGGTGCGGTGAGGGTGTGTGGGTGCGGTGAGGGTGTGTGGGTGCGGTGGGGGTGTGTGGATGCGGTGGGGGTGTGTGGGTGCGGTGGGGGTGCGGTGGGGGGTGTGGGTGCGGTGGGGGTGCGGTGTGGGTGTGTGGGTGCGGTGGGGGTGCGGTGGGGGTGTGTTGGTGCGGTGTGGGTGTGTGGGTGCGGTGGGGGTGCGGTGAGGGTGTGTGGGTGCGGTGAGGGTGTGTGGGTGCGGTGGGGGTGTGTGGATGCGGTGGGGGTGTGTGGGTGCGGTGGGGGTGCGGTGGGGGGTGTGGGTGCGGTGGGGGTGCGGTGGGGGTGTGTGGGTGCGGTGGGGGTGCGGTGGGGGTGTGTTGGTGCGGTGTGGGTGTGTGGGTGCGGTGTGGGTGCGGTGAGGGTGTGTGGGTGCGGTGTGGGTGTGTGTGGGTGCGGTGGGGGTGCGGTGAGGGTGTGTGGGTGCGGTGGCGGTGTGTGGGTGCGGTGTGGGTGCGGTGAGGGTGTGTGGATGCGGTGTGGGTGTGTGTGGGTGCGGTGGGGGTGCGGTGAGGGGGTGTGTGGGTGCGGTGGGGGTGCGGTGAGGGTGTGTGGGTGCGGTGGGGGTGTGTGGGTGCGGTGGGGGGGTGTGGGTGCGGTGGGGTGCGGTGTGGGTGTGTGTGGGTGCGGTGGGGGTGTGTGGGTGCGGTGGGGGTGCGGTGTGGGGGTGTGTGGGTGCGGTGGGGGTGCGGTGAGGGTGTGTGGGTGCGGTGGGGGTGTTTGGGTGCGGTGGGGTGCGGTGTGGCGGTGTGTGGGTGTGTGTGGGTGCGGTGGGGGTGTGTGGGTGCGGTGGGGGTGCGGTGAGGGTGTGTGGGTGAGGTGTGGGTGTGTGTGGGTGCGGTGGGGGTGCGGTGAGGGTGTGTGGGTGCGGTGGGGGTGTTTGGGTGCGGTGGGGTGCGGTGTGGCGGTGTGTGGGTGCGTTGGGGGTGTGTGCGTGCGGTGGGGGGGTGTGGGTGCGGTGGGGGTGCGGTGTGGGGGTGTGTGGGTGCGGTGGGGGTGCGGTGTGGGGGGGTGTGGGTGCGGTGGGGGTGCGGTGAGGGTGTGTGGGTGCGGTGGGGGTGTGTGGGTGCGGTGGGGTGCGGTGTGGGGGTGTGTGGGTGCGGTGGGGGTGTGTGGGTGCGGTGGGGGTGTGTGGGTGCGGTGGGGGTACGGTGTGGGGGTGTGTGGGTGCGGTGGGGGTGCGGTGAGGGGGTGTGTGGGTGCGGTGGGGGTGCGGTGAGGGTGTGTGGGTGCGGTGTGGGTGGGTGTGGGTGCGGTGGGGGTGCGGTGTGGGGGGGTGTGGGTGCGGTGGGGGGTGCGGTGAGGGTGTGTGGGTGCGGTGTGGGTGTGTGTGGGTGCGGTGGGGGTGCGGTGTGGGGGTGTGTGGGTGCGGTGGGGGTGTGTGGGTGCGGTGGGGGGGTGTGGGTGCGGTGGGGGTGCGGTGTGGGGGTGTGTGGGTGCGGTGGGGGTGCGGTGAGGGGGGTGTGGGTGCGGTGGGGGTGCGGTGAGGGTGTGTGGGTGCGGTGTGGGTGCGGTGTGGGTGTGTGTGGGTGCGGTGGGGTGTGTGGGTGCGGTGGGGGTGTGTGGGTGC
>NC_134888.1:19991848-19994348 GCF_041734735.1 Babylonia areolata | reverse complement strand
GTGTGTGTGTGTGTGTGTGTGTGTGTGTGTGTGTGTGTGTGTGTGTGTTCTATTCTATTCTATTCTGTTCTGTTCTGTTCATTCCGTCAGCTTGGAAATTTGTTTTGAGTTACAAACAAGAACTTTCTCAGTAACTGGTAAATATACACGGCGGGGTTATAGTAACTTTTTCCCATTCACTTTCACGTCAGTGATGAATTTCTGTGCTGCCAAAGTCTTTGATGTCAAAGCATGTTCGCGGAGGCGAGGTGAGTGTGTGTGGGGGGTGAGGGGGGGGGGGAACTGTCGTTGGGGGAAAGTTACAGGTGACGTTGTCTGATTCCGCTGAACTGAAATGACTCGAGGTCAGCAGTGGTAGATGGTCTCCTCAAAAGTGTGTAGCCCCTCTGGCGAACCAGCATCGACGTTCTCCCTGTTGTGAGCGTGTTAGTTAGTTTGTTTATTCATTTATTTATTCATTTATCTAATTTATATATTATTCATTTATTTATTTCTTGATTTCTTGATTCATTTATCTATCTATCTATCTATCTATCTATCTATCTATCTACCAATGTATTTCTTTTTGCTTGCATGCTTGCAAACTTTTTATTCAAATTCCACTAGATTTGGGTTTTGCTTTTTTTTTTGCTAATATTATGTCGATCGTTGTTATGAACGAGTGTCCATTTTCAAGCCAACTTATATATATATAGAATGTGCTGTCTGCATGCTCTTCATGCCTCGTAGTGTTTAGTTTCTCAGGACATTAAGAGAGAGAGAGGGGGGGGGAGAGAGAGAGAGTGTGTGTTTGTGTGTGTGTGTGTGTGTCTGTCTGTGTCTGTGTCTGTGTTTGTGTCTGTGTTTGTGTCTGTGTATGTGTTTATGTCTGTGTGTGTGTGTGTCTGTGTGTCAGTAAGTGCGTCGAGCGCGAGATCGTGTAATATGCAGCTTCTGTTCAAACGTGTGTGTGTGTGTGTGTGTGTGTGTGTGTGTGTGTGTGTGTGTGTGTGTGTGTGTGTGTGTGTGTGTGTGTGTGTGTGCGAGAAAGAGAGTTTATGTGTGTGTGTGTGTGTGTGTGTGTGTGTGTGTGTGTGCGTGCGTGCATGTGTGTGTGTGTGTGCGTGCATCTGTGTGTGTGTGTGCGTGTGTGTGTATGTGTCTGTCTCTCTGTGTCTGTGTCTGTGTCTGTGTTTGTGTCTGTGTCTGTGTCTGTGTCTGTGTCTGTGTGTCTGTAAGTGCGTAGAGCGCGAGATCGTGTTATATGCAGCTTCTTTTCAAACGTGTGTGTGTGTGTGTGTGTGTGTGTGTGTGTGTGTGTGTGTGTGTGTGTGTGCGAGAAAGAGAGTTTATGTGTGTGTGTGTGTGTGTGTGTGTGTGTGTGCGTGCGTGCATGTGTGTGTATGTGTGCGTGCGTGCATGTGTGTGTGTGTGTGTGTGTGTGCGTGCATCTGTGTGTGTGTGTGTGTGTGTGTGTGTACGTGTGTGTGTGTGTGTCTGTGTCTGTGTTTGTGTCTATGTTTGTGTCTGTGTATGTGTCTGTGTATGTGTGTCTGTGTGTCTGTAAGTGCGTCGAGCGCGAGATCGTGTAATATGCAGCTTCTGTTCAAACGTGTGTGTGTGTGTGTGTGTGTGTGTGTGTGTGTGTGTGCAGTGCGTGCATGTATGAGTATCCACAAGTTTTTATAATGATATGCACTTGTATGTATCCTAATTTTTACTGTATCTGTGTTCGTGTATGATTTTCGATTTATGTTCGTGTGTCTTGTTATGTACTATCCCCACCAATATTCCTTGTGACCCCGGTACACTAGGTAATAAAGACATATGCTATTCTATTCTATTCTATTCTAAACGTGTAAAGTTTTTCAAACTTCACCGAAAATTCAACATCAACTGTCGTTGTAGTAGAGAAGTGGTAGCTGAGTGTTAGGTCTGACTGACTCCGCAAAAATGACTCAGCGGCAGCGGTCTGCATGGTCTCCTGAGGTGTGTGTGTGTGTGTGTGTGTGTGTGTGTGTGTGTGTGTGTGTCCAAGCGAACCACTGATCTTCGATGAGGCAATCTCTCTCAGTCGTCTGTCATACAGACCATCAGTAGATGATTGACATATCGGAATTCAATTAACATTTTTTTTTTTTTTTTTGCTGGCAGAGCAAAACAATCTAGCTGGAAACTGAGGCTATTTGCCATCAGGTTTGTATTTCACACAGAAAGAGAGGTTTGGAAACACTAAACCAGATGGGAGAAAGAGAGAGAGAGAGAGAGAGAGAGAGAGAGAGAGAGAGAGAGAGAGGAGAGAGAGAGAGTCATTATCTGTTTTAACCGATGCAGCGACTCACTGAATCTTAAGCCAGCAACCTGACGTGCATATTGGCATGCAGACGGATGCAGAAAGGAATAAAGAAAGAAAAAATAAAGAAGGAAGGAGATAAAGAATAAAGGAAGAGATTGCGAAAGAAAAATATATTTTAAAAAAAAATCCCACAAAACACCTGTAAGAGCTTTAACGTTTTCAAGA
>NC_134888.1:19979348-19984348 GCF_041734735.1 Babylonia areolata | reverse complement strand
TATCTCTTTTACTTCTGTACCCCCCCCCCCCCCAAGCTACCCTTACAGGTGCAGCTAAACTGTCTCCACACAGCGTGGCACTTCCTGCTATCTCCTCCTTCACACACACACACACACACACCCCTACCCTCCCCCCCCCCACCCCAACACCCCCCCACCCCCTCCCTCCCTGGCTACAATGGCTCCGCCCAGCTGGAGCCGGACTGGAAGTGGAGACGGGGGGGGGGGCTGGGGGGGGGGACGGGGGGGGGGAAGGGTGCAAGGGGTAAGAAGGGTAGAGCTCAGCTGGAAGGATAGAGCCACTATCTTGTAAAAAGGAGGTGTGTGTGTGGGGGGGGGGCGTGGGGGGGGTGGGGGGGGGGTGTGGGGGGGGGATTGGATGACAGGTCAGTAAGGATGGTGAATGGCTTGTGTCGCTAGAGTCTTCGATTAGGATGAAGTGGGCCGGTGGTGGAGAGTTGACCGAACCTGTCCGTTGTTCTGAGAAGAGAGATGTGTGGGTGTGGGTGTGTGGGGGGGTGTGTCGGGGGGGGGGAGGGGGGGTATGTGGCGGGGGAGTACGGGGGGGGGGGGGGGGGATAAGGGTGAGAGGTAGGGGCGGAGGAACTGATTGGGGGGAGTGAGAGTGACGAAACGGAGATTGGAACTAAGGGGGAGGGAGGGGGTGGGGCAGTGGCAGTCAAGGAATTATAATATATATATATAACTGACCAAACAGGTGGGCTTTTCATGTAATCAAGGGAGAAGGAGGAGGAGGCGGTGGTGGTGGGTGGATGGGGAGTGAGGGGGATGTGGGGGGAGGGGGAGGGGGGAGGGAAGGAGAGATATAAGGGGAAAGGGGTGGAGGGTGGGGTTAGGGACAGTGAGGGGAGGGGTGGGAGGAGGAGAAGAAGGAGGAGGAGGAGGAGGTGCAGTAACGGTGCATTCGCTTCCTTAATTGACACTTTTTTTTTCGCTGTCTGTCGTGCCGAGCCTCTGTGGAGTGATGGCCTAGAGGTAACGCGTCCGCCTAGGAAGCGAGAGAATCTGTTCGCGCTGGTTCGAATCACGGCACAGCCCCCGAAATTTTCTCCCCCTCCACTAGACCTTGAGTGGTGGTCTGGACGCTAGTCATTCGGATGAGACGATAAACCGAGGTCCCGTGTACTAGCATGCACTTAGCGCACGTAAAAGAACCCACGGCAACAAAAGGGTTGTTCCTGGCAAAAATTCTGCAGAAAAATCCACTTCAATAGGAAAAACAAATAAAACTGCACACAGGAAAAAAATACAAAAACAAATGGGTGGCGCTGTAGTATGGCGACGCTCTCTCCCTAGGGAGAGCAGCCCGAATTTCACACAGAGAAATCTGTTGTGATAAAAAGAAATACAAATACAAATACTACGCCTTTGCTTTGCTGGTGTAATTCGTAAAAATAAAAAAAAATCTAAAAAAGTCCCCCATATGTCAGAACTGACACGTGTGTCATTCTTCATACCTCTGATCGTTGGTTATTAACACGAATTGCACGTATAAAGTTTCACGTGAGAGACATTTAGTACTTTTGTGGCGTTGCGTGGTGTGGTGTGGGGTGGTGTGGTGTGGTGTGTGGTGTGGTGTGGTGTGATTGTGGCGTGGTGTGGTGTGGTATGGCATAGCGTGGTGTGGTGTGGCGTGGTGTGGTGTGGCGTGGCGTGGTGTGGTGTGGCGTGGCGTGGTGTGATGTGGCGTGGTGTGGTGTGGGGTGGTGTGGCGTGGTGTGGCGTGGCGTGGGGTGGCGTGGCGTGGTGTGGTGTGGCGTGGTGTGGTGTGGTGTGGCATAGCCTAGCGTGGTGTGGTGTGGCGTGGTGTGGTGTGGCGTGGGGTGGCGTGGTGTGGCGTGGCGTGGTGTGGTGTGGCGTGGCGTGGTGTGGTTTGGCGTGGTGTGGTGTGGTGTGGTGTGACTTAGCGTGGTGTGGTGTGGTGTGGTGTGGTGTGGTGTGTTGTGTGGTGGCCTATATCGCGGTAATAAACGCGTCCAGCTTAGAAAGCGAGAGAATCTGACCGCACGAGACGGAATCGAATCACACGCTCGTCAGTAGTTTCTCCCTTGACTGGTGGTCTGGATGCTAGTCATTCGGTGAGAATGTGTGAATAAACCGAGATCCTGTTATGTAGCATGCATCTACCGTTTGTGATCAAAGAACCTAACGGCAATAAAAGGGTTGTCCCTGGCAACATTCTGCAGAAAAATCGAGTTTGATAGAGGGAAAAAAATACACATACATGCAGGCAGAAAAAGTGATATACATCATTATATACGACGGATATATACATATACCTATATATACATACACATACACACACACACACACACACACACACACACACACACACACACACACATATATATATATATATATATATATATATATATATATATATATATATATATACATAACAATACGATACAATGCAACTTAATACAGTATACTTGGCCCCAAACTTTTACACACACACACACACACACACACACACACACACACACACACACACACAACATACACACACACACACACACACACACACAAGCAAACAAACAAACAAACACACACACACACACACACACACACACACACACACGTACTGTCACTGACACACGTACACATGAACCATTCACCGCAAAATGTCATCACCCTCATTACACCAGGCTGGTTGAGCCACTGTTATGACATGTAATGATATAATAATAATCCCCCCCCCTCCCGAGACCCTACCCCCACCCACCACCCACCCCCACCCCCCTCACTCCCCCCCACACACACCCTTTTGACATCGTCCATCATCTGTCGGCTTAAATGGTGGACTCACACACCAAGGGAAAAACTAATCACCGAGCAAGGACCGGCAGCAATGCACAACACACTGAAAAACCTCGTGTGGGAAACGCACCCCTCCTACCCCTCGCCCCCCCCCCCCCCCACCCCCCCACCCACCCCCACCCACCCTACCCCCCTTGCCCCGCGCCTACAACCACCACCACCACCAACCACACACTTTACCTATGCCTCCACCTTCCTCCATATTCCACCATTCCTACCACCACCACCACCACCACCACCACCAACCACACTACACCTATGTCTCCACCTTCCTCCATATCCCACCATTCCTACCACCACCACCACCACCACCACCACCACCACTTCTGCAATCACAGCCACCATTCCCACCACCACCACCATCATCACCACCACCACCTCCACCTCCACAACCACCACCATTTCCACCACCACTACCACCACCACCACCACCATCACCACCACCACTACCACCATCATCACCACCACTACCACCACCACAACTACCACCACCACCACCACCACCACCACTCACCACCACCACCACCACCACCACCACCACCACCATCCAGTACTGGTAGTGATCATCAACACCACCAGTTGCATCCGCGGTCCAGCTCATCCAAAGCCCATCAGCCGTGGTCGTGATACTACCCCCCCACCCTCCCTCCCCACCCCACCCCACCCCCACCCTCATTGACAGCAAATAGTCGTCATGAGCAATATACATGCGAGAGGTAAGAAATAGAATAAAAGACTAAAAAAAAATTAAAAAATTTAAAAAAATAATAAAATAATAACAATAATGATAAAGGGGGCGTGGGGTTGGGGTAAGTTTGAAAACAATAACAGGGGGAATGGAGAGACGTGTATAAAACATAGCATGTAATATGCCGACACCTGAGATGAGAAGACAGTGGATTTGAATTGTATTGCATTGTATTGTGTTGTATTGCATTGTATTGTATTGTATTGTATCAATCTCTTTATCACAACAGATTTTTTTTGTCTGTGTGAAATTCCGCCGTCTGGTCTCCCCAGTACAGAGAGAGAGAGAGAGAGAGAGAGAGAGAGAGAGAGAGAGAGAGAGAGAGAGAGAGAGAGAGAGCTACACACAAAGCGCCACCCATATTTTTATTTATTTGTTTTCTACCTACAATTTAGGGGGGAAAAAAGGGGAGGAAAGAGAGAAAATAAAATGGGACGAGAGGGGTGTGTGGGAGAGGGAAGTAAGCAACAAGTGTGAATGATGACTGGTGCGAGGGCGGGGCGGGGGGGGGGGTGCGGGGGGAGAGGGGAAGAGATGGGGGATGCAGGGTGTAGGCGTAGAAGTAAGCGTAGAAGTGTGTGGTGGGTGTAAAAAAAAAAAAGGAAAGCGGGTAGGGTGGATCGGTGGGTGGTGGGGTAGGAGCTGTGGAGGGGAGTGAAGGTGGGGGGGGGGGGTGTTGTGTAGGTCTGTCACGACATACTACCCGCTCCTAAATCCCTCTCTCGGCATCGACAACGGCATCACTCAGGGGGAAATCTTCCCCTCCCATCCCCACCCACCCCACCATCACCAACTCCCTGGCACCCACTCTCAACCCCTCCCCCCCACCTCCCTCCCTCACCCCCACCCCCACCCCCACCCCCCCTTGTCCTCTTTACATCAATTAATTTCACATCAGCGCCACCAAGTTGGCTAACTAACCCCCCCTTTCTCGCCTCCTCCCCTTGATAGGCCAGACAACTCCTGCAGCTCCCGGCTTCTCTCCCCTGACACCCGCCATTAATTTCTTTTCCACGGCTTGAAGAGCCAAGCTATCGGTGGGTAACGAGAAGTGAACGTGGCGGGGGCTGCGCTGCAGGTGGAAATGAAGAGTGAGACGATGATGGAGGGAGTTGTGACGTCGGTGGCCTTGCTGACGTGTTTACGGCCTATGACGTGTTGATGTCAGTGGTGGTGGTGGTGGTGGTGGTGGTGGTAAGGGGAGTTGGAGGGCGGGGGAAGAGGGGGTGAATAGTTGTGTGTGTGACGGTATTGATGAGCTGATTAAGGTGTTCGTTCGTTCATACGGTTATTTCCCCTGCCCCCTCCCTTCCCCCCTCCTCACTCCCTGTTTTGTGGATCGGGACATGATCTGGAACTTGTTAGAAAGCTCTTCATCTCTGTCTGTCTAGACGTCTGTCTGTCTGTCCGT